>NW_028166709.1:0-6725 GCF_964263955.1 Coregonus lavaretus
GAGAGAGAGAGTGACGAGAGAGAGAGAGAGAGAGAGAGAGAGAGAGAGAGAAGAGAGAAGAGAGAGAGAAGAGAGAGAAGAGAGAGAGAGAATGATCATCAATTGGTAGGTCTTATTTTTATAGTGCTTTCTTTACACATTCATCAATTCTTAGTTGTTTTTAAAAATATATATATTTCTGACAAAGTGCTTACTAACAGCCTTGAGAGCCTACATCCCAAATAGGCCAAGAAAGGCAGTAGACAGTGGCAAGCGAAAACTCCTTATTAGGAAGAAACCTTGAGAGGAACAAGACCAGACAGTGAGTTAGAGGGGATACTAGCTGGCGATGTCTACCCAGAGACACAGTAAGGTCTAATTGCACTGTTCTCGTCTGTTCTCTGATTAATGCTTCTATCCCTTTTGTCTCTCTGTTTCCCAAATGGCACCCTATTCCTATTGCCCTGGTCAAATGTAGTGCACCACATATGGAATTGGGTGCCATTTGAGACACAGATAGTTTCTAACTGATTCCAGATCAGTCTGGAAGCATCCCGACCGCCCGTGGACCATCTCCAGTGGACCCTGCACCCCTACTGTGATTTGGACAGACTTCAGTTATTTCTCCCTTAATTTAGTCTCTGTATCCCCCCATCAGAAACAATTTGTAATTGCCAATTAAAACATTAGAATATACTGTAAATTCCAGAAATGAAAATTGCCCCTTGGTTCCCGTCGAGTCTCAAGCACTCGATATTAAGCCGAGGAGGCAGTAAGCTGCCTGTGTTTCTTAGCTAATGCTGCTGAGCTAATGTTGACTTCGCACCGGGATAGTGGTCGTTTAGGGACACTGGGGGAAAACATGCAGCTGTTACTGCTGAATGCAGCATGGGGCAGATACAGTAGGGTACAGAAAGATCACTATTTTCTTAGGAGGTAATGCATACTGTATGTCTCATAGTAGCCCCATGTGTGTTTGAGTGAAGAGAGGGAGATAGAGATAGATAGAGAGAAGAGATAGAGAGAGAGAGAGAGAGAGAGAGAGAGAGAGAGAGAGAGAGAGAGAGAGAGAGAGAGAGAGAGAGAGAGAGAGAGAGAGAGAGAGAGAGAGAGAGAGAGACCCAATGTATGTGCCCTGCGACCCAATGTACACCTGGCCCACCATCCCACCCTCGATCTGGACTGTCTCTATGACCATGTTCACCTGTACAGGGAGACAGTCCCCATCCTTGCTAAGACTCTCAAGGACGTCGCTTTAAACCGCATCCCGACCTCTCCACCCAGGAACAGCGGAGCAATCTCCACCCCCCCGAGATCACCGAGACAACACCCCGGACCAGTACCCTGGACCCCCCAGCCATGGCCACAGCACCACCAACCTCAATGCCCACCACATCCAGCGCAGCACAGACCACCCCAGCCCAGCTTCATACCCACCCAGACGAGGCCTAACACCCCCTCCCCCCCACCACAGACCCACACCTGGAGGAGCCACAGCCCGGCAGACAGAGCTATGCACAAGCTGTGAGAGGAGCAACTGGTCCAGCTCCCACCAACGAAATGAGTGACATCAAACAAATGCTGAATCTACTATGCTCACATGTGATAGGCCGAGGGTCATGGTAAGATGAGCACAATAACTCCACCATCCTCACACTACATCCACCCAAGTGGCATGACACAAATACTATCTTAAATGATAAACAAATCACATTTGCATAATAAGAGTTTACCTTAATTGAAAAATCATATTTTAATAGTTATTGTTGGATTGTGAGTGTTTATCTCATTTTGAATGTAAAGAAAAAACAGTTATGAAGTCTTTTTACGTTGCATGTTGGAATTTACAAGGCTTGAAGTCCTCTGCTTTGGGGCTAAAGAGCAGAAACCCAGACTTCCTTAAAGAAATTGATGACGTTGATATTGTAGTACTACAGGAAACATGGTGCAGAGGTGATGTTTCCACTGGCTGTCCACTAGGTTATAGGGAGATAATCGTACCATCCACCAAATTAAAAGGAATCACACAGGGCAGAGACTCAGGGGGAATGCTAATATGGTATAAATCTGAACTAACTAATTCAATCGAATTGATCAAAACAGGAGAATTCTTTATCTGGCTAAAAATCAACAAGGAGGCTATCTTAACAGATAACAACGTCTTACTCTGTGCCACATACATTCCCCCCTCAGAGTCACCCTACTTCAATGAAGAGAGTTTCTCCATTCTAGAGGGGGAGATTAGTCACTTTCAGGCCCAAGGCAATGTGCTGGTCTGTGGAGACCTGAATGCTAGAACAGCAGAAGAACTAGACACTATTAACAGTCATGGGGACAAACACCTACCGGGAAGCAACAACCTTTCCCTCCCCACATACCCCCCTAGAAACAACTATGACAAAGTGAAAAACAAAAATGGAGTACAGCTCCTGAAGCTCTGTCGAACACTGGGTCTGTACATAGTCAATGGTAGGTTAAGAGGGGACTCTTTTGGTAGGTACACCTACAGCTCATCCCTTGGCAGCAGTACTGTAGACTACTTCATCACAGACCTTAACCCAGAGTCTCTCAGAGCCTTCACAGTCAGCCCACTAACACCTCTCTCTGACCACAGTAAAATCACAGTGTATCTGAAAAGAGCAGAACCCAACCATGAAGCATCACGGCCCAATAAATTACATGGTACTAAACAGACCTATAGATGGAGTGCAAATAGTACAGAAATCTACCAAAAAGCAATTAGTAGCCCAAAAATACAATCTCTCCTGGACAACTTTTTAGCATTAACATTCTCCTACACCAATGAAGGTATAAATTTGGCCGTTTGGAACATAAACTTTATATTTGACAAATTATTCTCCTTGGCTAATCTTAAGAAACATAAGAGCAAACCAAAAATAATAGATCATGAAAAATGGTTTGATAATGTTTGCAAAAATCTAAGAAAGTCATTGAGAAATATATCTAATCATAAACACAGAGACCCATACAACAAAAATATACGTCTTCAATATGGGGAAACACTGAAGCAATACAAACACACCCTAAGAACAAAAAAGGAACAGCACATTAGAAATCAGCTAGATGTGATTGAGGAATCCATAGAATCAAACCACTTCTGGGAGAAATAAATTAAACAAACCTCATAATGAGGAATTGGCTATCCAAAATGGGGATATGTGGAGAAATCACTTTGCAAACCTCTACAGCAATATAACAAAGAGCCCAGAACAACAAGATATACAAGAAAAATTACAAATCCTTGAATCAGCAGTCAAAGACTATCCTGTGGATACCCCAATTACAGAACAAGAATTATTGGAAAAACTTCCACTTCACTCTCCAACCCAAAAAGGCCTATGGTGCTGATGGTATTTTAAATGAAATGATCAAATATACAGACCACAAATTCAAATTGGCTATACTCAAACTCTTCAACATTATCCTAACTGCAGGTATTTTCCCCGATATTTGGAACCAAGGATTGATCACACCAATTTATTAAAATGGAGACAAATTTGACCCAAATAATTACAGAGGAATTTGCGTTAACAGCAACTTGGGGAAAATTCTCTGCAGTATCATAAACAGCAGACTACATAATTTCCTTGATGAACACAACGTCCTAAGCAGAAGCCAGATTGGATTTGTAAAATATTATCGTACAACAGACCACATTTACACCCTCCAGACTCTAATTGACAAACAAGTAAATCAAAACAAAGGCAAAATCTATTCGTGTTTTGTAGACTTCAAGAAAGCATTTGATTCAATTTGGCACGAAGGTATTTTTTACAAACTAATAGAAAGTGGTATTGGAGGGAAAACATATGATGTTATTAAATCAATGTACACTAAAAACAAATGTGTGATTAAAATTGGCAACAAGCAAACAGACTTCTTCTCTCAGGGACGTGGAGTGAAACAGGGTTGCCCAATAATCTCCCTCGATCTGGGGCTCCATGCAAGATCTCACCCTGTGGGGTCAAAATGATCACAAGAACGGTGAGCAAAAATCCCAGAACCACACGGGGGGACCTAGTGAATGACCTGCAGAGAGCTGGGACCAAAGTAACAAAGCCTACCATCAGTAACACACTACGCCGCCATGGACTCAAATCCTGCAGTGCCAGACGTGTCCCCCTGCTTAAGCCAGTACATGTCCAGGCCCGTCTGAAGTTTGCTAGAGTGCATTTGGATGATCCAGAAGAGGATTGGGAGAATGTCATATGGTCAGATGAAACCAAAATATAACTTTTTGGTAAAAACTCAACTCGTCGTGTTTGGAGGACAAAGAATGCTGAGTTGCATCCAAAGAACACCATACCTACTGTGAAGCATGGGGGTGGAAACATCATGCTTTGGAGCTGTTTTTCTGCAAAGGGACGACTGATCCATGTAAAGGAAAGAATGAATGGGGCCATGTATCGTGAGATTTTGAGTGAAAACCTCCTTCCATCAGCAAGGGCATTGAAGATGAAACGTGGCTGGGTCTTTCAGCATGACAATGATCCCAAACACACCGCCCGGGCAACGAAGGAGTGGCTTCGTAAGAAGCATTTCAAGGTCCTGGAGTGGCCTAGCCAGTCTCCAGATCTCAACCCCATAGAAAATCTTTGGAGGGAGTTGAAAGTCTGTGTTGCCCAGCGACAGCCCCAAAACATCACTGCTCTAGAGGAGATCTGCATGGAGGAATGGGCCAAAATACCAGCAACAGTGTGTGAAAACCTTGTGAAGACTTACAGAAAACATTTGACCTGTGTCATTGCCAACAAAGGGTATATAACAAAGTATTGAGAAACTTTTGTTATTGACCAAATACTTATTTTCCACCATAATTTGCAAATAAATTCATAAAAAATCCTACAATGTGATTTTCTGGATTATTTTTCCTCATTTTGTCTGTCATAGTTGACGTGTACCTATGATGAAAATTACAGGCCTCTCTCATCTTTTTAAGTGGGAGAACTTGCACAATTGGTGGCTGACTAAATACTTTTTTCCCCCACTGTATCTAGGACTAAATATCAGCAACACAGGTAGCTTTCACATGGCTGTGAATGAGCTGAGAGACAAAGCAAGAAGTGCATTCTATGCCATTAAAAGGAATATTAAAATCGAAATTCCAATTAGAATCTGGCTCAAAATTTTCAAATCAGTTATAGAACCAATTGCTCTATATGGCAGCGAAGTATGGGGTCCGCTCTCTAATACTGAATTTACAAAATGGGACAAACATCCAATCGAAATACTGCATGCAGAGTTTTGCAAGACTGTATTGCAAGTGCAAAGAAAAACTCAAAATAACGCATGTAGAGCAGAATTGGGCCAATACCCCCTCCTTATTCGAATAGAAAAAAGAGCCATCAAATTTTACAACCATCTAAAAACAAGTGACCCCAAAACATTCCATCACACAGCTCTACTATGTCAAGAGATGAAACAAGAGAAGAGTCCCCTCAGCCAGCTGGTTCTGAGGCTCAGTTCACTAACCAAAACCAAACTCATAGAGCCTCAGGACAGCACTCAGAAAATCTGGCCCAACCAAATCATCACAAAGCAAAAAGAAAAATAGATCACCTATTGGAAAGACACCACAAAAAATCAAAGTAAACTTCAATGCTATTTGGCTCTAAACAGACAGTACATGGTGGCAGACTATCTGACCACTGTGACTGATAGAAAACTGAGAAAAACACTAACTAGGTACAGACTCAGTGAGCACAGTCTGGCTATAGAGACCGGTCGTCACAGGCAAACCTGGCTGCCCAGAGAGGACAGGCTGTGCTCACTCTGCCCCCGGGGAGAGGTAGAGACAGAGCTGCATTTCCTATTACACTGTGACAAATACTCAGACCTAAGAGAATCTTTCTTTCCCAAAATTATAATTCAGTACAAAGTATTTGAAACTATAAAAGAGGAAGAAAAAATCAAATATTTATTGGGTGAAAAGCCAAAATGTGCAATTTTGGCAGCCAAATATGTGTTCTCCTGCCACAACCTGAGGGACAGCCAGTGAAAAGTGTAATGTAATGTCAATAATATTTCCTGTTTTGTTTTGGCTTTCATAGCATGTAATGTGTCTTCTCAGTCATGTTGAGATTGGTCGACTACTATTGCTTTAATGTATTGTTATTCTCATTAATATTGTTGTTGTAGTTGCTGTTAATGGTAATCCCATTTCCACTACTACTATTATTATTGCTGTTGGTCCCACCATTTTTGTTGTATGTATACTTTGACAATGTAAGTAATTTTACTTGCCATGTCAATAAAGTCTATTGAATTGAATTGAATTGAATTGAATTGAGAGAGAGAGAGAGAGAGAGAGAGTGAGAGAGAGAGAGAGAGAGAGAGAGAGAGAGAGAGAGAGAGAGAGAGAGAGAAGATAGAGAGAGAGAGAGAGAGAGAGAGAGAGAGAGAGAGAGAGAGAGAGAGAGAGAGAGAGAGAGAGAGAGAGAGAGAGAGAGAGAGAGAGAGAGAGAGAGAGGAGAGAGAGAGAGAGAGAGAGAGAGAGAGAGAGAGAGAGAGAGAGAGAGAGAGAGAGATAGATAGATAGATAGATAGATAGATAGATAGATAGATAGATAGATAGATAGATAGATAGATAGATAGATAGATAGATAGATAGATAGATAGATAGATAGATAGATAGATAGATAGATAGATAGATAGATAGATAGATAGATAGATAGAGAGAAATAGAGAGAGAGAGAGAAATAGAGAGAGAGAGAGAGAGAGAGAAA
>NW_028166708.1:0-15457 GCF_964263955.1 Coregonus lavaretus
ATACGATATACCCAGCTGCCGTTCAATGTCAGTCTTACAGTCAAGTCGTGACAGTACCAGGCAGACTGATAATGGTTCAGAGGTTACAGAGAGAGAGACACCCCGAGGTGAGGTGGAGGTCGAACAGACATGCTATGTCAGACCCCCACCCTCCACCCTTCAGTGCATGATGCACCTGTACTGACCTCACCTTCTGGATGATAGCGGGGTGAACAGGCAGTGGCTCGGTGGGTGATGTCCTTGATGATGTTTTTGGCCTTCCTGTGACATCGGGTGCTGTAGGTGTCCTGGAGGGCAGGTAGTTTACCCCCGGTGATGCGTTCAGCAGACCGCACCACCCTCTGGAGAGCCCTGCGGTTGTGGGCGGTGCAGTTGCCGTACCAGGCGGTGATACAGCCCGACAGGATGCTCTCAATTGTGCATCTGTAAAAGTTTGTGAGGGTTTTAGGTGACAGGCCAAATTTATTCGGCCTCCTGAGGTTGAAGAGACTCTGTTGCACCTTCTTCACCATACTGTCTGTGTGGGTGGACCATTTCAGTGAGGGAAAAAAGTATTTGATCCACTGCTGATTTTGTACGTTTGCCCACTGACAAAGAAATGATCAGTCTATAATTTTAATGGTAGGTTCGTTACCTGTATAAAAGACACCTGGGAGCCAGAAATTTTCTGATTGAGAGGGGGTCAAATACTTATTTCCCTCATTAAAATGCAAATCAATTTATAACATTTTTGACATGCGTTTTTCTGGATTTCTTTGTTGTTATTCTGTCTCTCACTCAAATAAACCTACCATTAAAATTATAGACTGATCATGTCTTTGTCAGTGGGCAATTATACAAAATCAGCAGGGGATCAAATACTTTTTTCCCTCACTGTATGTACGCTGAGGAACTTAAAACGTTCCACCTTTTCCACTGCTATCCCATCGATGTGGATAGGGGGGGTACTCCCTCTGCTGTTTCCTGAAGTCCACGATCATCTCCTTTGTTTTGTTGACGTTGAGTGAAAGGTTATTTTCCTGACACCACACTCCGAGAGCCCTCACCTCCTCCCTGTAGACTGTCTCATCGTTGTTGGTAATCAAGCCTACTACTGTTGTGTCGTCTTCAAACTTGATGATTGAATTGGAGGCGTGCTTGGCTACGCAGTCATGGGTGAACAGGGAGTACAGGAGGGGCCCTTGTGGGGCCCCAGTGTTGAGGATCAGCGAAGTGGAGATGTTGTTTCCTACCTTTACCACCTTGGGGCGGCCTGTCAGGAAGTCCAGGACCCAATTGCACAGGGCGGGGTTGAGACCCAGGGCCTCAACCTTGATGATGAGCTTGGAGGGTACTATGGTGTTGAATGCTCAGCTATAGTCAATGAACAGCATTCTTACATAGGTATTCCTCTTGTCCAGATGGGATAGGGCAGTGTGCAGTGTGATGGCGATTGCATCGTCTGTGGACCTATTGGGGCGGTAAGCAAATTGAAGTGGGTCTAGGGTGACAGGTAAGGTGGAGGTGATATGATCCTTGACTAGTCTCTCAAAGCACTTCATGATGACAGAAGTGAGTGCTACGGGGCGATAGTCATTTAGTTCAATTACCTTTGCATTCTTGGGTACAGGAACAATGGTGGCCATCTTGAAGCATGTGGGGACAGCAGACTGGGATAGGGAGAGATTGAATATGTCCGTAAACACACCAGCCAGCTGGTCTGCGCACGCTCTGAGGACGCGGCTAGGAATGCCGTCTGGGCTGGCAGCCTTGCGAGGGTTAACATGTTTAAATGTCTTACTCATGTTCCCACGGAGAAGGAGAGGCCACAGTCCTTGGTAGTGGGCCTCGTCAGTGGCACTGTGTTATCCTCAAAGCGGGCGAAGAAGGTATTTAGCTTGTCTGGCAGCAAGACGTCGGTGTCCGCGATGTGGCTGGTTTTCCTTTTGTAGTCCGTGATTGTCTGTTAACCCTGCCACATACGTCTCGTGTCTGAGCCGTTGAATTGCGACTCCACTTTGTCTCTAAAATGATGTTTTGCCAGTTTAATTGCCTTGCGGAGTGAGTAGCTACACTGTTTGTATTCAACCATATTCCCAGTCACCTTGCCATGGTTGAATGCGGTGGTTCGCGCTTTCAGTTTCTTGCGAAAGCTGCCATCTATCCACGGTTTCTGGTTAGGGTAGGTTTTAATAGTCACAGTGGGTATGACATCTCCTATACACTTCCTTATAAACCCACTCACCAAATCAGCTTATACATCTATGTTATTCTCAGAGGCTACCCGGAACATATCCCAGTCCGCGTGATCAAAACAATCTTGAAGCGTGGATTCCGATTGGTCAGACCAGCATTGAATAGTCCTAAGCACGGGTGCTTCCTGTTTGAGTTTCTGCCTATAGAAAGGGAGGAGCAAAATGGAGTCGTGGTCAGATTTGCCGAAAGGAGGGCGGGGGAGGGCCCTGTATGCATAACATAAATTAGTGTAACAATGGTCCAGTGTTTTTCCACCGCGAGTGCTACAGTCAATATGCTGATAGTATTTAGGTAGCCTTTTTCTCAAATTTGCTTTCTTTAAAATCCCCAGCTACAATAAATGCAGCATCAGGATATATGGTTTCCAGTTTGCATAAAGTCCAGTGAAGTTCTTTGAGGGCCGTCGTGGTATCGGCTTGAGGGGGGATATACACGGCCGTGACTATAACCAAAGAGAATTGTCTTGGGAGATAATACGGTCGGCATTTGATTGTGAGAAATTCTAGGTCAGGTGAACAAAATGACTTGAGTTCCTGTATGTTGTTACAATTACACAATGAGTCGTTGTCATGAAACATACCCCCCCCCCCACCCTTCTTCTTCCCGGGAGATGTTTATTCCTGTCGGCGCAATGTACTTAGAACCCAGATGGCTGTATGGACGGGGACAGTATATCCCGAGAGAGCCATATTTCCGTGAAACAGAGTATGTTACAATCCCTGATGTCTCTCTGGAAAGCAACCCTTGCGCTGATCTAGTCAACTTTGTTGTCTAGGGACTGGACATTAGCGAGTAATATACTCGGAAGTGATGGGTGGTGTGCGCGCCTCCTAAGTCTGACTAGAAGACCGCTCCGGCTGCCTCTCCTCCGGTGGCGTTGTTTTGGGTCGGCCTCTGGAATCAGTTCAAATGCCCTGGGTGGTGCGAACAAAGGATCCGCTTCGGGAAAGTCGTATTCCTGGTCGTACTGCTGGTAAGTTGACGCCACTCTGATATCCAATAGTTCTTCCCGGAAATATGTAATAACACTTAAGATTTTCTGGGCTAACAATGTAAGAAATAATACATTAAAAAAAAAAAAAATACTGCAAAGTTTCCTAAGGACTAGAAGCGAGACAGCCCTCTCTGTCGGTGCCATCTCAACGAGTAAGACACACACCCCCTTCCTCAGTGTGGAGTCTAAAAGGTCATGAGCACTGGGCCACCATAAAAGGTCAAGCACAGTTCGGACACAAGTCTGCACATATTTGGCCGCTAGCCCTTGGGGCAGAAATGTGAAATGATGAAAAAAAGCTAAACTGGAATGTTCATTGGTCACAGCTGGTCATCATTGGAGCAATATGGACCTGAGCTTAAAGCAGGAAGTGACTGAATGTGTGTTTGTGTGTGTAAGACAGAGACGTTGGAGCAATATGGATCTGAGTTTAAACCAGGACGTGAGTGTGTGTGTGTTTTAATGTATGCATGTGTGTGTGTGTCTCTGAGTGTGTGTGACTAAGACATTAGGGTACTGTATACCGGAGCTTAGAGCCAGAATGGGGATCCAGCTTGGAGCTGGTACAGAGCGGTTTCCATGTGCCCTGAACAACGCTAGTCACTAAAGGACAAAATGTACTACATCACCAGAACGTTATTCCACCCATCCCTTCACCTCCACCTTCACCTCCATCCCTTCACCTCCATCCCTTCACCTCCACCTTCACCTCCATCCCTTCACCTCCATCCCTTCACCTCCACCTTCACCTCCATCCCTTCACCTCCACCTTCACCTCCATCCCTCCACCTCCATCCCTTCACCTCCATCCCTCCACCTCCATCCCTTCACCTCCATCCCTTCACCTCCACCTTCACCTCCATCCCTCCACCTCCATCCCTTCACCTCCATCCCTTCACCTCCACCTTCACCTCCATCCCTTCACCTCCATCCCTTCACCTCCATCCCTTCACCTCCATCCCTTCACCTCCACCTTCACCTCCATCCCTTCACCTCCATCCCTTCACCTCCATCCCTTCACCTCCATCCCTTCACCTCCATCCCTCCACCTCCATCCCTTCACCTCCATCCCTCCACCTCCATCCCTCCACCTCCATCCCTCCACCTCCACCTTCACCTCCATCCCTCCACCTCCATCCCGCCACCTCCATCCCTACACCTCCACCTTCACCTCCATCCCTTCACCTCCACCTTCACCTCCATCCCTCCACCTTCACCTCCACCTTCACCTCCATCCCTCCACCTTCAGCTCCATCCCTTCATCCCTCCACCTCAATCCCTCCACCTCCACCTCAATCACTCCACCACCATCCCTCCACCTCTATCCCGCCACATTCACCTCCATCCCTCCACCTTCATCCCTCCACCTCCATCCCTCCACCTCTAGCCCTCCACCTTCACCTCCATCCCTTCACCTCCACCTTCATCTCTCCACCTCAATCTCTTCACCTCCACCTCTATCCCTCCACCTCCAGCTCAATCCCTCCACCTCCATCCCTCCACCTCAATCCCTCCACCTCCACCTCCATCCCTCCACCTCCTCCCTCCAACTCAATCCCTCCACCTTCATCCCTCCACCTCAATCCCTCCACCTCCATCCCTCCACCTCAATCCCTCCACCCCTCCACCTCAATCCCTCCACCTTCATCCCTCCACCTCAATCCCTCCATCCCTCCACCTCAATCCCTCCATCCCTCCACCTCAATCCCTCCACCTCCACCTCAATCCCTCCACCCCTCCACCTCAATCCCTCCACCTTCATCCCTCCACCTCAATCCCTCCACCTCCATCCCTCCACCTCAATCTCTCCACCCCTCCACCTCAATCCCTCCACCTTCATCCCTCCACCTCAATCCCTCCACCTCCATCCCTCCACCTCAATCCCTCCACCCCTCCACCTCAATCCCTCCACCTTCATCCCTCCACCTCAATCCCTCCATCCCTCCACCTCAATCCCTCCATCCCTCCACCTCAATCCCTCCACCTTCATCCCTCCACCTCAATCCCTCCACCTCCACCTCAATCCCTCCACCCCTCCACCCCTCCACCTCAATCCCTCCACCTTCATCCCTCCACCTCAATCCCTCCACCTCCATCTCAATCCCTCCACCCCTCCACCTCAATCCCTCCACCTCCATCCCTCCACCTCAATCCCTCCATCCCTCCACCTCAATCCCTCCACCTCCACCTCAATCCCTCCACCCCTCCACCTCAATCCCTCCACCTTCATCCCTCCACCTCAATCCCTCCACCTCAATCCCTCCACCTCCATCCCTCCACCTCCATCCCTTCACCTCCATCACTCCACCTCCACCTCTATATTTCCACCATCTCTATCCCTCCACCTCAATCCCTCCACCTTAACCTCCATCCCTTCACCTCCACCTCTATCTCTCCATCATCTCTATCTCTCCATCCTTCCTCTATCCCTCCATCTCTCCATCCATCATCCCTCCAGAAAAACCCTGTTCAGACCTACTGAATAATTGAGGCTGTGAGTTTTAATGAGCTGTAGGCAAACGTCACTTAGTCCAGGTGTGTGTGACGTGTGTGTGTGTGTGTGTGTGTGTGTGTGCACAGAGTATCATTTGGTTGTGTGTGTGTGCACAAGTAGTATGAAAGTATGTGTGTTTGTGAGACAGAGAGAAGTGGTGAAGTATGCCATTCATTGGAGCAACAACGAAACATTGAATTATTCACTGAATGGAATTAGTGTGTGTGACGTTGGCTGCGGATCTACTGAGCCCTGAGCGATACAGGGGTCTCACATAACTGTCTGCAAACCAGTGTGTGAGTTCATATCTCTAGTGCTGCCTGCAAAGTTTAGTATGCCTGAGAGAGAGAGAGGCAGACACAGGACAGTATTCTTAAACGATCCAGGATCCAGCGAGTTTTAAACCAGTCTGGATGGATCAATAAGTCATCAACGTTTAGTACAGTATCACACTTCAGCAGGCCTGGATCATTTAGCCTCCTATGTCATCCGCCTGTCGATCTCTCCTTATCATTCTCCTCTCCCTCCTCCTCCTCCTCCTTCTCTCCCTCCTCCTCCTCCTCTTCCTCTCTGCAGTGGCTCCAGCAGCCTGTGGGCTTATAAAGGAGTGTTTCTGTGTCCCAGCTATCATTCCTGGAGGGCAATCAGGCAAACAAACTCAGCCTGCCTGTGCCCGCCGCATGACTTCCACAGCAGAGAGATTGGGGGAGGGGGGAAGAGAGAGAGGACAAGAGGGAAGGAGAGGAGGTGAGAGGAGGGGAGAGGAAGGGGGAGGAGGGGAGAGAAGTGGTGAGGAGGGGAGAGGAGGGGAGAGGATGGGTGAGGAGGGGAGAGGAGGGGTGAGGAGGGGAGAGGAGGGGTGAGGAGGGGAGAGGAAGGGTGAGGAGGGGAGAGGACGGGAAAGAGGGGGGAGGAGGGGAGAGGACAGGGGAGGAGTGGAGAGGAGGGGAGAGGACAGGGGAGGAGGGGAGAGGATGGGAGAGGACGGTGAGGAGGGGAGAGGAGGTGTGAGGAGGGGAGAGGAGGGTAGAGGAGGGGAGAGGAGGGGTGAGGAGGGGAGAGGACGGGGAAGAGGGGGGAGGAGGGGAAAAGGACGGGAGAGGATGGGGAGGAGGGGAGGAGGGGAGAGTATGGAGAGGAGGGGAGAGGAGAGGAGAGGACGGTGAGGAGAGGAGAGGAGGGGGAGGAGGAGAGAGGAGGGGAGAGGACGGGGAGGAGGGGAGAGGAGGGGAGAGGACAGGAGAGGAGAGGAGGGGAGAGGAGGGGAGAGGACGGGGAGGAGGGGGAGGAGGGGAGAGGACAGGGAGGAGGGGAGAGGACGGGTGAGGACGGGGTGGAGGGGAGAGGATGGGAGAGGACGGTGAGGAGGGGAGAGGAGGGGAGAGGAGGGGAGAGGACAGGGGAGGAGGGGAGAGGAGGGGAGAGGACAGGGTGGAGGGGAGAGGATGGGAGAGGACGGTGAGGAGGGGAGAGGAGGGGAGAGGACAGGGGAGGAGGGGAGAGAAGGGGAGAGGACGGGGAGGAGGGGAGAGGAGGGGAGAGGGGAGGGGAGGGGAGGAGGGGAGAGGAGGGGGAGGAGGGGAGAGAAGGGGAGAGGATGGGGAGGGGAGGAGGGGAGAGGAGGGGGAGGACAGGGAAGGAGGGAAGAGGATGGGGGAGGAAGGGAGAGGAGGGGAGAGGAGGAAAGAGGAAGGGGGAGGAAGGATGAAGAGAAAAGAAGGCAACCTGCACAATCTTGCACACGAGGAGAGCAGACAGGCACGCAGCTTACAGAGGCACGAAGAGAGAGAAAATAACTCCTCCCTTAGTTTATTTCTCTCTCTCCTCCCCCTTTCCAGCCTGAAGAGCAGAGCTCAGCATGACAGAGTTACAACACACAGTGACCTGAGACAGAGAGAGAAAAATAAAGAGAGAGAGAGAGAGAGAGAGAGAGAGAGAGAGAGAGAGAGAGAGAGAGAGAGAGAGAGAGATGATAGAGGAGAGTGAATAAGGGACAGGGAACGCTACAGCAGAACAAGAACAGTAAAGGAAAAAAATGAAAGAGGGTGGGTGGGTGGGAGAGAATGTGAGAAATAGAGGGTGACATAAAAACAAGAGAAAGTTAGATAAATAGAGAGGGACTGCAGATGTGAATGAGTTATTAGATAAATCTGGTGCAGCACATCACTTCTAATTTCTGAGACTTTGTTGTACATTGTTCAAATAAAAATCATAAATAAATTAAGTAGAGGGTAGGTTGGCCAAGGAACTTGTTTAGATGAGATCCAGGAGAGGGGAAGAGGCCTGCTGTTGTTCCCCCAGCACGTTGCCTCCAGGCTGGGGAAGGCTGCTTCCTCTGCCAGCCCGCTCTCTGGAGTTCTGGCCTCCATTAACCTCAGAGCTCAGGCACTCTGGGGAATGGGGGAGAGAGGTGAAAGAGTAGGGTAGATAGAGTGGACAGGGGTTGGGAGAGAGGGGACAGGGAAGGGAGAGAGGGGACAGGGAAGAGAGAGAAGAGAGGGTTGGTGTTTGGAGTAAGGACTGGACGGGATGGAAAAATGTTTTCTTCTTGTTTGCCTCCACATGCATCAAATGAAAACAGGGTGACCAGACAGACCAGGATTTTCTGCTACAATGTATCAAATATCATGCATCATTATATTATTTTATACAACGGGTGGGTCTTATCCTGGATGCTGATTAGTTAAAACCGCTTTCCATCCAGTGTCTATCCCACAAGGCTATGATGTTGAAATGACTATTTACTGTTCCATCTCACTGAGCAATCCACTGTCTCATCAACCCAACCAGGCAATTTATAAACGTGATCTCCTCTGTAAAAAAGCATCTAGACATTATGTTCCCTTTCTTTTAGACTAGCATTTGATTTTCAACAGCGGAGATTTGTATAAAACTTGCTGTCCGTCTCTCCGACCTTTGCAACACCATTTCAATATTGAAATTCTATCTCTACTGTCCCATTGAGGATTAACATGTCAAAAAAGAAGGTCAAACGAAAAAACTAAATGCACCTAGTTTGCCATCTTTCCAGCTTCAGTTTGAAGTGATTGTGCTAACTGTGTAGTTGGCTAGCTCCTCTGAACAGTGTCCTGGTGAGAGAGCAAATGTTTATTGTTATAGATGTATCCAAATAAATGTCACCAGAAAACAGCTACTTTGCTGTTATTTTGGCTGCACTCTTTGACGTGACTGTGTTAGCCGTAGTTGGCTAGCTAGCAAGCAAGGAATAAGAATGTTGCCAGCCAGCATGGCAACGGAAGATTTAGAATGAACGACTCGGTCCATAGATATAGAACACGACTGGGTCGCATCTCTGGCAACCGAACCGATAGAATGAACGACTAGCCGGCCAGCTTGGGTAGATACCCTAGATTTGTGTCGGGACTTTATCTTGTGGAAGGGTGAAATAGCATGAATAAAGTCATAAAAATAAAGTTTTTAATGAAAATCTGTCAATCATTATTTGAATAAGTTGGTAACCTGTTGTATAAAAGTGATAATGCCCTCGAATCCGATGTTTTGGAGGATATATTGACACGGTTTACCGGCCCTCTACGAAATATATCCTCCAAACACCGGCTTCTCTGGCATTATCACTAACATCAAATAGCATAATACTCTTTCTTTTATTTTTATATTTAGGGAGTAGATCAGCTTTAATATTGTAGATAGATTGTGGCTTCCATCAATGTAATTGTCTGCATCATTTCCTTTGCCCCAGTCTGAGGTCCTGAGCACTCTGGAGCAGGTTTTCATCAAGGATACTTTTCTCCATTCATCTTTCCCTCGATCCTGACTAGTCTCCCTGCCGCTGAAAAACATCCCCACTGCATGATGCTGCCACCACCATGCTTCACCGTAGGGATGATATTGGCCAAGTGATGAGCGGTGCCTGGTTTCCTCCAGACGTGGCGCTTGGCATTCAGGCCAAAGAGTTCAATCTTTGTTTCATCAGACCAGAGAATCTTGTTTCTCATGGTCTGAGAGTCCTTTAGGTACCTTTTGGCAAACTCCAAGTGGGCTGTCATGTGCCTTTTACTGAGGATTGGCTTCCGTCTGGCCACTACCATAAATGCCTGATTGGTGGAGTGCTGCAGAGATGGTTGTCCTTCTGAAAGGTTCACCCATCTCCACAGAGGAACTCTGGAGCTCTGTCCAGGTGACCATCTGGCCCTTCTCCCCCGATTGCTCAGTTTGGCCGGGTGGGCAGCTCTAGGAAGAGTCTTGGTGATTCCAAACTTCTTCCACTTAAGAATGATGGAGGCCACTGTGTTCTTGGAGACCATCAATGCTGCAGAAATGTTTTGGTATCCTTCCCCAGATCTATGCCTCGACACAATCCTGTCTCTACGGATAATTCCTTCGACCTCATGGCTTGATTTTTGCTCTGACATGCACTGTCAACTGCGGGACCTTATATATACCTTTCCAAATCATGTCCAATCAATTGAATTGACCAGAGGTGGACTCCAATCAAGTTGTAGAAACATCTCAAGGATGATCAATGGAAACAGGATGCACCTGAGCTCAATTTCGAGTCTCAAAGCAAAGGGTCTGAATACTTATGTAAATAAGTTATTTCTGTTTTAGATTTTTTGTAAATTAGCAAAAATGTCTAAAAACCTGTTTTCATTTTGTCATTATTGGGTATTGCGTGTAGATTGATGAGGGAAGTTTTTTTTATTTAATCCATTTTAGAATAAGGCTGTAACGTAACAAAATGTGGTAAAAAGGGAAGGGATCTGAATACTTTCCGAATTAACTGTATATCTCAATAGGTCAGGATATTCAAGCCTCCATATATCCACTAGTTCCAATATATCCATGATTTCCTTAAGTGCATAAGGGTGATCGTTTGTAGTGCGATTTCCTTTACAGTCCACTGAGGTATTTAAAACCATATTATTATCTCCCCACCATAACAATAGTGTCTTGTATTGCTTGTAGGTTTGATTAATTATTATATATATTTTAAAAGAAGCATGAATCATCATCATTTGGACCTTATAGATTAATGAGCCAAATCTGTTTATGGTCCAATAAATTCATCTATCTTGCTGATTGGTTTGAACAATTTGCATCAAAATTGTTAATAAATATCATCACCCCTTTTGAGTTTCTTTGAGAAGTATATTGGATTGTCGTCCCAGTGACCAGACCACCTCTGTCCACCTGTATCCTAGGACCTTTGAGCGATTGGGACCCATCCTTTAAAAAGAGCATAGAGTGCCACCCCGAGAACAGAAGCAGATTAACTGCCTCAAAGCATTTCCAACGCGCTCACCTCGATTGTATTGTATAGTTATTTAAAAATATATATACCGGTCAAAAATTTTAGAACACCTACTCATTCAAGGGTTTTTCTTTATTTTGACTATTTTCCACATTGTAGAATACTAGTGAAGACATCAAAGCTATGAAATAACCCATATGGAATCATGTAGGAACCAAATCAGGTGTTAAACAAATCCAAATAGATTTTATATTTGAGATTCTTCAAATTTGCCTTGATGACAGCTTTGCACACTCTTGGCATTCTCTCAACCAGCTTCACCTGGAATGCTTTTCCAACAGTCTTGAAGGAGTTCCCACATATGCTGAGCACTTGTTGGCTGCTTTTCCTTCACTCTGCGGTCCGACTCATTCCAAACCATCTCAATTTGGTTGAGGTCAGGGGATTGTGGAGGCCAGGTCATCTGATGCAGCACTCCATCACTCTCCTTCTTGGTAAAATAGCCCTTACACAGCCTGGAGGTGTGTTGGGTCATTGTCCTGTTGAAAAACAAATGATAGTCCCACTAAGCCCAAACCAGATGGGATGGTGTATCGAAGAATGGTGTGGTAGCCATGTGGGTAAGTGTGCCTTGAATTCTAAATAAATCACAGACAGTGTCACCAGCAAAGCACCCCCACATCTCCTCCTCCATGCTTTACGGTGGGAAATACACATGCGGAGATCATCCGTTCACCTACTCTGCGTCTCACAAAGACACGGCTGTTGGAACCAAAAATCTCAAATTTGGACTCCAGACCAAAGACACATTTCCACCGGTCTAATGTCCATTGCTTGTGTTTCTTGTCCCAAGCAAGTCTCTTCTTATTATTGGTGTCCTTTAGTAGTGGTTTCTTTGCAGCAATTTGACCATGAAGGCCTGATTCACACAGTCTCCTCTGAACAGTTGATGTTGAGATGTCTGTTACTTGAACTATGTGAAGCATTTATTTGGGCTGCAATTTCTGAGGCTTGTAACTCTAATGAACTTTCAAAGTTCTTGAAATGTTGCGTATTGACTGACCTTCATGTCTTAAAGTAATGGACTGTCATTTCTCTTTGCTTATTTGAGCTGTTCTTGTCATAATATGGACTTGGTCTTTTACCAAATAGGGCTATCTTCTGTATACCCCCGCTACCTTGTCACAACACAACTGATTGGCTCAAACGCATTAAGAATGAAAGAAATTCCACAAATTAACTTTTAAGAAGCCACACCTGTTAATTTAAATGCATTCCAGGTGACTACCTCATGAAGCTGGTTGAGAGAATGCCAAGAGTGTGCAAAGCTGTCAAAGGCAAAGGGTGGCTATTTGAAGAATCTCAAATATAAAATATATTTTGATTTGTTTAACACTTTTTTGGTTACTACATGATTCCATATGTGCTATTTCATAGTTTGTCTTCACTATTATTCTACAATGTAGAAAATGGTAAAAATAAAGAAAAACCCTTGAATGAGTAGATGTTCTAAAACTTTTGACTGGTAGTGTATATATATAATAATCTTGCATATCTTAATTTATTTCCACAATTAACAAGTAATATGTGTAATAATGTAGGCAGTTCATACAAAGGATTGTTACCTATAACCAGGACTGGCATTACAAAAATTATATTTTTGGCAAGCAATTATTGTGATTCATCCTGTATTGTCCCTAACATCATTTCCCCATAGCAACAGATGTGGGATACACACACTAATATACACTCCCCACCCTTCCTCAAAAAACAACCACAAGCTCAGATGTTCAGCAGTTGTTCCATCCCCGAGCCCAACTCAAGAGAAGACTTGATGTGCGAATACATATACAGTTGTAGCTGTTTGAGAAGGCATGCAAAATTGAGCAAGATTGGAGAGATCTGATTAACCCATGTCTAGTCCATGCTGATGGAGCTCAGATACACCCCCCCTACCCTGAAACACACACACCCTGGTCCCCCGTTGTGACCATTTGATTATTTTGTGCCACCAGGGCCACAATAATTTGCCCCCTCTCTGAATGTCAGAGTGTGACCCCATCCCCATGGGTTACTGCAGCTAGTGTTGCCAGCACTGCCACTACCTGGGTGGGGGCACCCCACCAAAATTCCCACCAGCTAGGTACAAGGTCGTCAAGGTTCTCATTAGCAGCTTTGAGAAATTCCTTGTATATTATGCTCTCCCATCAGGGGGGCTTTGGCTTTGTTGGACCAACCCTGCCAGGCAGGCTCAGACTCTTGAGGGGGCGGTGCTGCTTTAGTGGGTCTCTGACCGCGTTTATCTTTCTGTCTTGGCTGCATATAGGCTACAGTAGGCCTATAAAACAGGACCAGTGGTTGCGGAGGCTATAGAAAGAGTGTACTCAACTACCAATGAGATATAAAACTTCGCAATAAATCACCCTGGACAGCGCTATGATTTTCTCTTTAAGATTCTTTATTTACTCAATGTTACATTAACAAACATAAATAAACATTTATGAACAAAAGGCACACAGTTCAAATATAAACAAGGAGAACGTATGTACAGCTTATCATCTCGGCAAACATATCTTCCCTCAGAGAGAGAGTGGTCTTAGAGAGAGAGATGGGGGTCGTAGGGGGTCAGGTTTTAAACAGAAACGTTATGTGGTTACTCCAGCATTGAGTCTCAGTGACACTGTCCACTGTTCAGTCCCGATGGGGAACCAAAATGGCAAACACCAAGGCAAATATCCATTCACACAGCATTGGGTCCAAATGAAACGCCATCCACTGCCCCAGTTTAAGGGCTTCAAACCAACAGCATACAGACGGAAGCTGCTGTGGATGATGGGAGTAACCAATAGGTCTCAGATGTTGACAGTACTGGTTAACTCTTCATACTGATGATGAAGTATGGGGTAGCTCTGGTTTGGTTCGGTCTGTTCTCATATAGCCACAGTACTGGGTTTGGTTCTGTCTGCTATAATGTCAGATCGCCACAGTACTGGGTTTGGTTCTGTCTGCTATAATGTCAGATCGCCACAGAACTGGGTTTGGTTCTGTCTGCTATAATGTCAGATAGCCACAGTACTGGGTTTGGTTCTGTCTGCTATAATGTCAGATAGCCACGTTACTGGGTTTGGTTCTGTCTGCTATAATGTCAGATCGCCACAGTACTGGGTTTGGTTCTGTCTGCTCTAATGTCAGATAGCCACAGTACTGGGTTTGGTTCTGTCTGCTATAATGTCAGATAGCCACGTTACTGGGTTTGGTTCTGTCTGCTATAATGTCAGATAGCCACAGTACTGGGTTTGGTTCTGTCTGCTATAATGTCAGATAGCCACAGTACTGGGTTTGGTTCTGTCTGCTATAATGTCAGATAGCCACAGAACTGGGTTTGGTTCTGTCTGCTCTAATGTCAGATAGCCACAGTACTGGGTTTGGTTCTGTCTGCTATAATGTCAGATAGCCACAGTACTGGGTTTGGTTCTGTCTGCTATAATGTCAGATAGCCACAGTACTGGGAACCTCTTCGTACTGGATGATAAAGTAGGGGTAGCTCTGGTCATCATTGAAGATAACATAGATCTGAGGGTCCACCCAGTTGTCTACACAGGAGTCGTACAGGTCACTGGAGGGTCCCGGGGGCTGAGTGGGGGCGGCCGCCGCATGGAGGGGTTCCCCACTGTAAACCTGGAGAGACAGAGGAGAGAGGAACAACATCAAGCTCTGCCAGTGCTCACCAAATGGAACTATTATGGATGACACCAGTAATTGGTCTACTGAAGTTAGGGAGGGTTTTTCTTCACCACATTCTCTCCTAGAGTGATGTGTTTCTGTGCTGTGTGACATATGATGCTATACATCATAGCAATCCCCATAAAGGCTACTAACCTGCCAGTGAGGACTTTGGCCAGGAACATGCAGTGGACCCCTTTAGGCGAGCGCTTGGAGAAGTTGTGGGAGTAGACGGCCTTGCGGGCGAAGTAGGAGCCTTGTCCGAACATGGTGGCGTGTTTGCCACTGACACGCGGGTCAAAGTTGTGTTTGCAGATGCCCTCCACCACCTCAGTGGATGTGCCGTGAAACAGGTGGCGCTCGCTCAGCATCCTGTCCATCTCCGAGAGACGACGAGACATGTACTCCTTCTTCCGGTTAGGGGGAGAGGAGGAGGGAGGGGGGGGGGGGGGGGGGGGGGGGTTATTATGACCTCTTTAGTGTAGTGATTGAATGTTTACACTTTTGAACCGGATACAGTGTAAAAGTTAAGGGTTTAAGTCTATAGTCTAGGCATTTTGATTCACTGCTTCTACCAAGTAGGAAACACACACACACACACACGCACCATCCCCCTGACTCATCCTCTCTCTGCTCTATTCCCTTCCTGCCGTATCTATGGCAACGGGATGTATAAAATAAAATAAAATCAAGGACCCACTTCCTGTGCTTTTAAACCACGGTTCTCACGGTCTCACCTTCACTAGTGGGTTACACTAATGGTGAGAGCCCAGCTGTG
>NW_028166707.1:0-17798 GCF_964263955.1 Coregonus lavaretus
CGCCTTCTACAATAGGCAAGGGTTTTCAAGTCTGCAAGTACGTTTTTCAGCTGAGTTCCATGAACATTGTCCAAAAATCATGTTTTAGGCCAAATCCACAATGCGACCAGTTCAGCATATGACAGGAGACCACTGTTTGAGTGTAACAAACGTGAAATATTTATTTTAGCCATTTCGCATTAAAACAGGGTCCAAAAATTATTGGTTTTCGTTCAGCACTGGAAGGGACTCAGAGTCGCCTTCTACAATAGGCAAGGGTTTTCAAGTCTGCAAGTACGTTTTCAGCTGAGTTCCATGAACATTGTCCAAAATCATGTTTTAGGCCAAATCCACAATGCGACCAGTTCAGCATATGACAGGAGACACTGTTTGAGTGTAACAAACGTGAAATATTTATTTTAGCCATTTCGCATTAAAAACAGGGTCCAAAATTATTGGTTTTCGTTCAGCACTGGAAGGGACAGGCGCCTTCTACAATAGGCAAGGGTTTTCAAGTCTGCAAGTACGTTTTCAGCTGAGTTCCATGAACATTGTCCAAAATCATGTTTTAGGCCAAATCCACAATGCGACCAGTTCAGCATATGACAGGAGACACTGTTTGAGTGTAAACAAACGTGAAATATTTATTTTAGCCATTTCGCATTAAAACAGGGTCCAAAATTATTGGTTTTTCGTTCAGCACTGGAAGGACAGGCGCCTTCTACAATAGGCAAGGGTTTTCAAGTCTGCAAGTACGTTTTCAGCTGAGTTCCATGAACATTGTCCAAAATCATGTTTTAGGCCAAATCCACAATGCGACCAGTTCAGCATATGACAGGAGACACTGTTTGAGTGTAACAAACGTGAAATATTTATTTTAGCCATTTCGCATTAAAACAGGGTCCAAAATTATTGGTTTTCGTTCAGCACTGGAAGGACAGGCGCCTTCTACAATAGGCAAGGGTTTTCAAGTCTGCAAGTACGTTTTCAGCTGAGTTCCATGAACATTGTCCAAAATCATGTTTTAGGCCAAATCCACAATGCGACCAGTTCAGCATATGACAGGAGACACTGTTTGAGTGTAACAAACGTGAAATATTTATTTTAGCCATTTCGCATGAAAACAGGGTCCAAAATTATTGGTTTTCGTTCAGCACTTGAAGGACAGGCGCCTTCTACAATAGGCAAGGGTTTTCAAGTCTGCAAGTACGTTTTCAGCTGAGTTCCATGAACATTGTCCAAAATCATGTTTTAGGCCAAATCCACAATGCGACCAGTTCAGCATATGACAGGAGACACTGTTTGAGTGTAACAAACGTGAAATATTTATTTTAGCCATTTCGCATGAAAACAGGGTCCAAAATTATTGGTTTTCGTTCAGCACTGGAAGGACAGGCGCCTTCTACAATAGGCAAGGGTTTTCAAGTCTGCAAGTACGTTTTCAGCTGAGTTCCATGAACATTGTCCAAAATCATGTTTTAGGCCAAATCCACAATGCGACCAGTTCAGCATATGACAGGAGACACTGTTTGAGTGTAACAAACGTGAAATATTTATTTTAGCCATTTCGCATTAAAACAGGGTCCAAAATTATTGGTTTTCGTTCAGCACTGGAAGGACAGGCGCCTTCTACAATAGGCAAGGGTTTTCAAGTCTGCAAGTACGTTTTTCAGCTGAGTTCCATGAACATTGTCCAAAATCATGTTTTAGGCCAAATCCACAATGCGACCAGTTCAGCATATGACAGGAGACACTGTTTGAGTGTAACAAACGTGAAATATTTATTTTAGCCATTTCGCATTAAAACAGGGTCCAAAATTATTGGTTTTCGTTCAGCACTGGAAGGACAGGCGCCTTCTACAATAGGCAAGGGTTTTCAAGTCTGCAAGTACGTTTTCAGCTGAGTTCCATGAACATTGTCCAAAATCATGTTTTAGGCCAAATCCACAATGCGACCAGTTCAGCATATGACAGGAGACACTGTTTGAGTGTAACAAACGTGAAATATTTATTTTAGCCATTTCGCATGAAAACAGGGTCCAAAATTATTGGTTTTCGTTCAGCACTGGAAGGACAGGCGCCTTCTACAATAGGCAAGGGTTTTCAAGTCTGCAAGTACGTTTTCAGCTGAGTTCCATGAACATTGTCCAAAATCATGTTTTAGGCCAAATCCACAATGCGACCAGTTCAGCATATGACAGGAGACACTGTTTGAGTGTAACAAACGTGAAATATTTATTTTAGCCATTTCGCATGAAAACAGGGTCCAAAATTATTGGTTTTCGTTCAGCACTGGAAGGACAGGCGCCTTCTACAATAGGCAAGGGTTTTCAAGTCTGCAAGTACGTTTTCAGCTGAGTTCCATGAACATTGTCCAAAAATCATGTTTTAGGCCAAATCCACAATGCGACCAGTTCAGCATATGACAGGAGACACTGTTTGAGTGTAACAAACGTGAAATATTTATTTTAGCCATTTCGCATTAAAACAGGGTCCAAAATTATTGGTTTTCGTTCAGCACTGGAAGGACAGGCGCCTTCTACAATAGGCAAGGGTTTTCAAGTCTGCAAGTACGTTTTCAGCTGAGTTCCATGAACATTGTCCAAAATCATGTTTTAGGCCAAATCCACAATGCGACCAGTTCAGCATATGACAGGAGACACTGTTTGAGTGTAACAAACGTGAAATATTTATTTTAGCCATTTCGCATGAAAAACAGGGTCCAAAATTATTGGTTTTCGTTCAGCACTTGAAGGACAGGCGCCTTCTACAATAGGCAAGGGTTTTCAAGTCTGCAAGTACGTTTTCAGCTGAGTTCCATGAACATTGTCCAAAATCATGTTTTAGGCCAAATCCACAATGCGACCAGTTCAGCATATGACAGGAGACACTGTTTGAGTGTAACAAACGTGAAATATTTATTTTAGCCATTTCGCATGAAAACAGGGTCCAAAATTATTGGTTTTCGTTCAGCACTGGAAGGACAGGCGCCTTCTACAATAGGCAAGGGTTTTCAAGTCTGCAAGTACGTTTTCAGCTGAGTTCCATGAACATTGTCCAAAATCATGTTTTAGGCCAAATCCACAATGCGACCAGTTCAGCATATGACAGGAGACACTGTTTGAGTGTAACAAACGTGAAATATTTATTTTAGCCATTTCGCATTAAAAACAGGGTCCAAAATTATTGGTTTTCGTTCAGCACTGGAAGGACAGGCGCCTTCTACAATAGGCAAGGGTTTTCAAGTCTGCAAGTACGTTTTCAGCTGAGTTCCATGAACATTGTCCAAAATCATGTTTTAGGCCAAATCCACAATGCGACCAGTTCAGCATATGACAGGAGACACTGTTTGAGTGTAACAAACGTGAAATATTTATTTTAGCCATTTCGCATTAAAACAGGGTCCAAAATTATTGGTTTTCGTTCAGCACTGGAAGGACAGGCGCCTTCTACAATAGGCAAGGGTTTTCAAGTCTGCAAGTACGTTTTCAGCTGAGTTCCATGAACATTGTCCAAAATCATGTTTTAGGCCAAATCCACAATGCGACCAGTTCAGCATATGACAGGAGACACTGTTTGAGTGTAACAAACGTGAAATATTTATTTTAGCCATTTCGCATGAAAACAGGGTCCAAAATTATTGGTTTTTCGTTCAGCACTGGAAGGACAGGCGCCCTTCTACAATAGGCAAGGGTTTTCAAGTCTGCAAGTACGTTTTCAGCTGAGTTCCATGAACATTGTCCAAAATCATGTTTTAGGCCAAATCCACAATGCGACCAGTTCAGCATATGACAGGAGACACTGTTTGAGTGTAACAAACGTGAAATATTTATTTTAGCCATTTCGCATGAAAACAGGGTCCAAAATTATTGGTTTTTCGTTCAGCACTGGAAGGACAGGCGCCTTCTACAATAGGCAAGGGTTTTCAAGTCTGCAAGTACGTTTTCAGCTGAGTTCCATGAACATTGTCCAAAATCATGTTTTAGGCCAAATCCACAATGCGACCAGTTCAGCATATGACAGGAGACACTGTTTGAGTGTAACAAACGTGAAATATTTATTTTAGCCATTTCGCATGAAAACAGGGTCCAAAATTATTGGTTTTCGTTCAGCACTGGAAGGACAGGCGCCTTCTACAATAGGCAAGGGTTTTCAAGTCTGCAAGTACGTTTTCAGCTGAGTTCCATGAACATTGTCCAAAATCATGTTTTAGGCCAAATCCACAATGCGACCAGTTCAGCATATGACAGGAGACACTGTTTGAGTGTAACAAACGTGAAATATTTATTTTAGCCATTTCGCATGAAAACAGGGTCCAAAATTATTGGTTTTCGTTCAGCACTGGAAGGACAGGCGCCTTCTACAATAGGCAAGGGTTTTCAAGTCTGCAAGTACGTTTTCAGCTGAGTTCCATGAACATTGTCCAAAATCATGTTTTAGGCCAAATCCACAATGCGACCAGTTCAGCATATGACAGGAGACACTGTTTGAGTGTAACAAACGTGAAATATTTATTTTAGCCATTTCGCATGAAAAACAGGGTCCAAAATTATTGGTTTTCGTTCAGCACTGGAAGGACAGGCGCCTTCTACAATAGGCAAGGGTTTTCAAGTCTGCAAGTACGTTTTCAGCTGAGTTCCATGAACATTGTCCAAAATCATGTTTTAGGCCAAATCCACAATGCGACCAGTTCAGCATATGACAGGAGACACTGTTTGAGTGTAACAAACGTGAAATATTTATTTTAGCCATTTCGCATGAAAACAGGGTCCAAAATTATTGGTTTTCGTTCAGCACTGGAAGGACAGGCGCCTTCTACAATAGGCAAGGGTTTTTCAAGTCTGCAAGTACGTTTTCAGCTGAGTTCCATGAACATTGTCCAAAATCATGTTTTAGGCCAAATCCACAATGCGACCAGTTCAGCATATGACAGGAGACACTGTTTGAGTGTAACAAACGTGAAATATTTATTTTAGCCATTTCGCATGAAAACAGGGTCCAAAATTATTGGTTTTTCGTTCAGCACTGGAAGGACAGGCGCCTTCTACAATAGGCAAGGGTTTTTCAAGTCTGCAAGTACGTTTTCAGCTGAGTTCCATGAACATTGTCCAAAATCATGTTTTAGGCCAAATCCACAATGCGACCAGTTTCAGCATATGACAGGAGACACTGTTTGAGTGTAACAAACGTGAAATATTTATTTTAGCCATTTCGCATGAAAACAGGGTCCAAAATTATTGGTTTTCGTTCAGCACTGGAAGGACAGGCGCCTTCTACAATAGGCAAGGGTTTTCAAGTCTGCAAGTACGTTTTCAGCTGAGTTCCATGAACATTGTCCAAAATCATGTTTTAGGCCAAATCCACAATGCGACCAGTTCAGCATATGACAGGAGACACTGTTTGAGTGTAACAAACGTGAAATATTTATTTTAGCCATTTCGCATTAAAACAGGGTCCAAAATTATTGGTTTTCGTTCAGCACTGGAAGGACAGGCGCCTTCTACAATAGGCAAGGGTTTTCAAGTCTGCAAGTACGTTTTCAGCTGAGTTCCATGAACATTGTCCAAAATCATGTTTTAGGCCAAATCCACCAATGCGACCAGTTCAGCATATGACAGGAGACACTGTTTGAGTGTAACAAACGTGAAATATTTATTTTAGCCATTTCGCATGAAAACAGGGTCCAAAATTATTGGTTTTCGTTCAGCACTGGAAGGACAGGCGCCTTCTACAATAGGCAAGGGTTTTCAAGTCTGCAAGTACGTTTTCAGCTGAGTTCCATGAACATTGTCCAAAATCATGTTTTAGGCCAAATCCACAATGCGACCAGTTCAGCATATGACAGGAGACACTGTTTGAGT
Organism: Coregonus lavaretus; assembly: GCF_964263955.1. Classification (NCBI taxonomy): domain Eukaryota; kingdom Metazoa; phylum Chordata; class Actinopteri; order Salmoniformes; family Salmonidae; genus Coregonus; species Coregonus lavaretus. The sequence continues at coordinate 5,841 of NW_028166707.1, forward strand.
GTAACAAACGTGAAATATTTATTTTAGCCATTTCGCATTAAAAACAGGGTCCAAAATGATTGGTTTTCGTTCAGCACTGGAAGGACAGGCGCCTTCTACAATAGGCAAGGGTTTTTCAAGTCTGCAAGTACGTTTTCAGCTGAGTTCCATGAACATTGTCCAAAATCATGTTTTAGGCCAAATCCACAATGCGACCAGTTCAGCATATGACAGGAGACACTGTTTGAGTGTAACAAACGTGAAATATTTATTTTAGCCATTTCGCATTAAAACAGGGTCCAAAATGATTGGTTTTCGTTCAGCACTGGAAGGACAGGCGCCTTCTACAATAGGCAAGGGTTTTTCAAGTCTGCAAGTACGTTTTCAGCTGAGTTCCATGAACATTGTCCAAAATCATGTTTTAGGCCAAATCCACAATGCGACCAGTTCAGCATATGACAGGAGACACTGTTTGAGTGTAACAAACGTGAAATATTTATTTTAGCCATTTCGCATGAAAACAGGGTCCAAAATTATTGGTTTTCGTTCAGCACTGGAAGGGACAGGCGCCTTCTACAATAGGCAAGGGTTTTTCAAGTCTGCAAGTACGTTTTCAGCTGAGTTCCATGAACATTGTCCAAAATCATGTTTTTAGGCCAAATCCACAATGCGACCAGTTCAGCATATGACAGGAGACACTGTTTGAGTGTAACAAACGTGAAATATTTATTTTAGCCATTTCGCATGAAAACAGGGTCCAAAATTATTGGTTTTCGTTCAGCACTGGAAGGACAGGCGCCTTCTACAATAGGCAAGGGTTTTCAAGTCTGCAAGTACGTTTTCAGCTGAGTTTCCATGAACATTGTCCAAAATCATGTTTTAGGCCAAATCCACAATGCGACCAGTTCAGCATATGACAGGAGACACTGTTTGAGTGTAACAAACGTGAAATATTTATTTTAGCCATTTCGCATGAAAACAGGGTCCAAAATTATTGGTTTTCGTTCAGCACTGGAAGGACAGGCGCCTTCTACAATAGGCAAGGGTTTTCAAGTCTGCAAGTACGTTTTCAGCTGAGTTCCATGAACATTGTCCAAAATCATGTTTTAGGCCAAATCCACAATGCGACCAGTTCAGCATATGACAGGAGACACTGTTTGAGTGTAACAAACGTGAAATATTTATTTTAGCCATTTCGCATGAAAAACAGGGTCCAAAATTATTGGTTTTCGTTCAGCACTGGAAGGACAGGCGCCTTCTACAATAGGCAAGGGTTTTTCAAGTCTGCAAGTACGTTTTCAGCTGAGTTCCATGAACATTGTCCAAAATCATGTTTTAGGCCAAATCCACAATGCGACCAGTTCAGCATATGACAGGAGACACTGTTTGAGTGTAACAAACGTGAAATATTTATTTTAGCCATTTCGCATGAAAACAGGGTCCAAAATTATTGGTTTTCGTTCAGCACTGGAAGGACAGGCGCCTTCTACAATAGGCAAGGGTTTTCAAGTCTGCAAGTACGTTTTCAGCTGAGTTCCATGAACATTGTCCAAAATCATGTTTTAGGCCAAATCCACAATGCGACCAGTTCAGCATATGACAGGAGACACTGTTTGAGTGTAACAAACGTGAAATATTTATTTTAGCCATTTCGCATGAAAACAGGGTCCAAAATTATTGGTTTTCGTTCAGCACTGGAAGGACAGGCGCCTTCTACAATAGGCAAGGGTTTTTCAAGTCTGCAAGTACGTTTTCAGCTGAGTTCCATGAACATTGTCCAAAATCATGTTTTAGGCCAAATCCACAATGCGACCAGTTCAGCATATGACAGGAGACACTGTTTGAGTGTAACAAACGTGAAATATTTATTTTAGCCATTTCGCATGAAAACAGGGTCCAAAATTATTGGTTTTTCGTTCAGCACTGGAAGGACAGGCGCCTTCTACAATAGGCAAGGGTTTTCAAGTCTGCAAGTACGTTTTCAGCTGAGTTCCATGAACATTGTCCAAAATCATGTTTTAGGCCAAATCCACAATGCGACCAGTTCAGCATATGACAGGAGACACTGTTTGAGTGTAACAAACGTGAAATATTTATTTTAGCCATTTCGCATGAAAACAGGGTCCAAAATTATTGGTTTTCATTCAGCACTGGAAGGACAGGCGCCTTCTACAATAGGCAAGGGTTTTCAAGTCTGCAAGTACGTTTTCAGCTGAGTTCCATGAACATTGTCCAAAATCATGTTTAAGGCCAAATCCACAATGCGACCAGTTCAGCATATGACAGGAGACACTGTTTGAGTGTAACAAACGTGAAATATTTATTTTAGCCATTTCGCATGAAAACAGGGTCCAAAATTATTGGTTTTCGTTCAGCACTGGAAGGACAGGCGCCTTCTACAATAGGCAAGGGTTTTCAAGTCTGCAAGTACGTTTTCAGCTGAGTTCCATGAACATTGTCCAAAATCATGTTTTAGGCCAAATCCACAATGCGACCACTTCAGCATATGACAGGAGACACTGTTTGAGTGTAACAAACGTGAAATATTTATTTTAGCCATTTCGCATTAAAACAGGTTCCAAAATTATTGGTTTTCGTTCAGCACTGGAAGGACAGGCGCCTTCTACAATAGGCAAGGGTTTTCAAGTCTGCAAGTACGTTTTCAGCTGAGTTCCATGAACATGGTCCAAAATCATGTTTTAGGCCAAATCCACAATGCGACCAGTTCAGCATATGACAGGAGACACTGTTTGAGTGTAACAAACGTGAAATATTTATTTTAGCCATTTCGCATGAAAACAGGGTCCAAAATCATTGGTTTTCGTTCAGCACTGGAAGGACAGGCGCCTTCTACAATAGGCAAGTGTTTTCAAGTCTGCAAGTACGTTTTCAGCTGAGTTCCATGAACATTGTCCAAAATCATGTTTTAGGCCAAATCCACAATGCGACCAGTTCAGCATATGACAGGAGACACTGTTTGAGTGTAACAAACGTGAAATATTTATTTTAGCCATTTCGCATTAAAACAGGGTCCAAAATTATTGGTTTTCGTTCAGCACTGGAAGGACAGGCGCCTTCTACAATAGGCAAGGGTTTTCAAGTCTGCAAGTACGTTTTCAGCTGAGTTCCATGAACATTGTCCAAAATCATGTTTTAGGCCAAATCCACAATGCGACCAGTTCAGCATATGACAGGAGACACTGTTTGAGTGTAACAAACGTGAAATATTTATTTTAGCCATTTCGCATAAAAACAGGGTCCAAAATTATTGGTTTTCGTTCAGCACTGGAAGGACAGGCGCCTTCTACAATAGGCAAGGGTTTTCAAGTCTGCAAGTACGTTTTCAGCTGAGTTCCATGAACATTGTCCAAAATCATGTTTTAGGCCAAATCCACAATGCGACCAGTTCAGCATATGACAGGAGACACTGTTTGAGTGTAACAAACGTGAAATATTTATTTTAGCCATTTCGCATGAAAACAGGGTCCAAAATTATTGGTTTTCGTTCAGCACTGGAAGGACAGGCGCCTTCTACAATAGGCAAGGGTTTTCAAGACTGCAAGTACGTTTTCAGCTGAGTTCCATGAACATTGTCCAAAATCATGTTTTAGGCCAAATCCACAATGCGACCAGTTCAGCATATGACAGGAGACACTGTTTGAGTGTAACAAACGTGAAATATTTATTTTAGCCATTTCGCATGAAAACAGGGTCCAAAATTATTGGTTTTCGTTCAGCACTGGAAGGACAGGCGCCTTCTACAATAGGCAAGGGTTTTCAAGTCTGCAAGTACGTTTTCAGCTGAGTTCCATGAACATTGTCCAAAATCATGTTTTAGGCCAAATCCACAATGCGACCAGTTCAGCATATGACAGGAGACACTGTTTGAGTGTAACAAACGTGAAATATTTATTTTAGCCATTTCGCATGAAAACAGGGTCCAAAATTATTGGTTTTCGTTCAGCACTGGAAGGACAGGCGCCTTTTACAATAGGCAAGGGTTTTCAAGTCTGCAAGTACGTTTTCAGCTGAGTTCCATGAACATTGTCCAAAATCATGTTTTAGGCCAAATCCACAATGCGACCAGTTCAGCATATGACAGGAGACACTGTTTGAGTGTAACAAACGTGAAATATTTATTTTAGCCATTTCGCATGAAAACAGGGTCCAAAATTATTGGTTTTCGTTCAGCACTGGAAGGACATGCGCCTTCTACAATAGGCAAGGGTTTTCAAGTCTGCAAGTACGTTTTCAGCTGAGTTCCATGAACATTGTCCAAAATCATGTTTTAGGCCAAATCCACAATGCGACCAGTTCAGCATATGACAGGAGACACTGTTTGAGTGTAACAAACGTGAAATATTTATTTTAGCCATTTCGCATGAAAACAGGGTCCAAAATTATTGGTTTTCGTTCAGCACTGGAAGGACAGGCGCCTTCTACAATAGGCAAGGGTTTTCAAGACTGCAAGTACGTTTTCAGCTGAGTTCCATGAACATTGTCCAAAATCATGTTTTAGGCCAAATCCACAATGCGACCAGTTCAGCATATGACAGGAGACACTGTTTGAGTGTAACAAACGTGAAATATTTATTTTAGCCATTTCGCATGAAAACAGGGTCCAAAATTATTGGTTTTCGTTCAGCACTGGAAGGACAGGCGCCTTCTACAATAGGCAAGGGTTTTCAAGTCTGCAAGTACGTTTTCAGCTGAGTTCCATGAACATTGTCCAAAATCATGTTTTAGGCCAAATCCACAATGCGACCAGTTCAGCATATGACAGGAGACACTGTTTGAGTGTAACAAACGTGAAATATTTATTTTAGCCATTTCGCATGAAAACAGGGTCCAAAATTATTGGTTTTCGTTCAGCACTGGAAGGACAGGCGCCTTCTACAATAGGCAAGGGTTTTCAAGTCTGCAAGTACGTTTTCAGCTGAGTTCCATGAACATTGTCCAAAATCATGTTTTAGGCCAAATCCACAATGCGACCAGTTCAGCATATGACAGGAGACACTGTTTGAGTGTAACAAACGTGAAATATTTATTTTAGCCATTTCGCATGAAAACAGGGTCCAAAATTATTGGTTTTCATTCAGCACTGGAAGGACAGGCGCCTTCTACAATAGGCAAGGGTTTTCAAGTCTGCAAGTACGTTTTCAGCTGAGTTCCATGAACATTGTCCAAAATCATGTTTAAGGCCAAATCCACAATGCGACCAGTTCAGCATATGACAGGAGACACTGTTTGAGTGTAACAAACGTGAAATATTTATTTTAGCCATTTCGCATGAAAACAGGGTCCAAAATTATTGGTTTTCGTTCAGCACTGGAAGGACAGGCGCCTTCTACAATAGGCAAGGGTTTTCAAGTCTGCAAGTACTTTTTCAGCTGAGTTCCATGAACATTGTCCAAAATCATGTTTTAGGCCAAATCCACAATGCGACCAGTTCAGCATATGACAGGAGACACTGTTTGAGTGTAACAAACGTGAAATATTTATTTTAGCCATTTCGCATTAAAACAGGTTCCAAAATTATTGGTTTTCGTTCAGCACTGGAAGGACAGGTGCCTTCTACAATAGGCAAGGGTTTTCAAGTCTGCAAGTACGTTTTCAGCTGAGTTCCATGAACATGGTCCAAAATCATGTTTTAGGCCAAATCCACAATGCGACCAGTTCAGCATATGACAGGAGACACTGTTTGAGTGTAACAAACGTGAAATATTTATTTTAGCCATTTCGCATGAAAACAGGGTCCAAAATCATTGGTTTTCGTTCAGCACTGGAAGGACAGGCGCCTTCTACAATAGGCAAGTGTTTTCAAGTCTGCAAGTACGTTTTCAGCTGAGTTCCATGAACATTGTCCAAAATCATGTTTTAAGCCAAATCCGCAATGCGACCAGTTCAGCATATGACAGGAGACACTGTTTGAGTGTAACAAACGTGAAATATTTCTTTTAGCCATTTCGCATGAAAACAGGGTCCAAAATTATTGGTTTTCGTTCAGCATTGGAAGGACAGGCGCCTTCTACAATAGGCAAGGGTTTTCAAGTCTGCAAGTACGTTTTCAGCTGAGTTCCATGAACATTGTCCAAAATCATGTTTTAGGCCAAATCCACAATGCGACCAGTTCAGCATATGACAGAAGACACTGTTTGAGTGTAACAAACGTGAAATATTTATTTTAGCCATTTCGCATGAAAACAGGGTCCAAAATTATTGGTTTTCGTTCAGCACTGGAAGGACAGGCGCCTTCTACAATAGGCAAGGGTTTTCAAGTCTGCAAGTACGTTTTCAGCTGAGTTCCATGAACATTGTCCAAAATCATGTTTTAGGCCAAATCCACAATGCGACCAGTTCAGCATATGACAGGAGACACTGTTTGAGTGTAACAAACGTGAAATATTTATTTTAGCCATTTCGCATGAAAACAGGGTCCAAAATTATTGGTTTTCATTCAGCACTGGAACGACAGGCGCCTTCTACAATAGGCAAGGGTTTTCAAGTCTGCAAGTACGTTTTCAGCTGAGTTCCATGAACATTGTCCAAAATCATGTTTTAGGCCAAATCCACAATGCGACCAGTTCAGCATATGACAGGAGACACTGTTTGAGTGTAACAAACGTGAAATATTTATTTTAGCCATTTCGCATGAAAACAGGGTCCAAAATTATTGGTTTTCGTTCAGCACTGGAAGGACAGGCGCCTTCTACAATAGGCAAGGGTTTTCAAGACTGCAAGTACGTTTTCAGCTGAGTTCCATGAACATTGTCCAAAATCATGTTTTAGGCCAAATCCACAATGCGACCAGTTCAGCATATGACAGGAGACACTGTTTGAGTGTAACAAACGTGAAATATTTATTTTAGCCATTTCGCATGAAAACAGGGTCCAAAATTATTGGTTTTCGTTCAGCACTGGAAGGACAGGCGCCTTCTACAATAGGCAAGGGTTCTCAAGTCTGCAAGTACGTTTTCAGCTGAGTTCCATGAACATTGTCCAAAATCATGTTTTAGGCCAAATCCACAATGCGACCAGTTCAGCATATGACAGGAGACACTGTTTGAGTGTAACAAACGTGAAATATTTATTTTAGCCATTTCGCATGAAAACAGGGTCCAAAATTATTGGTTTTCGTTCAGCACTGGAAGGACAGGCGCCTTCTACAATAGGCAAGGGTTTTCAAGACTGCAAGTACGTTTTCAGCTGAGTTCCATGAACATTGTCCAAAATCATGTTTTAGGCCAAATCCACAATGCGACCAGTTCAGCATATGACAGGAGACACTGTTTGAGTGTAACAAACGTGAAATATTTATTTTAGCCATTTCGCATGAAAACAGGGTCCAAAATTATTGGTTTTCGTTCAGCACTGGAAGGACAGGCGCCTTCTACAATAGGCAAGGGTTTTCAAGTCTGCAAGTACGTTTTCAGCTGAGTTCCATGAACATTGTCCAAAATCATGTTTTAGGCCAAATCCACAATGCGACCAGTTCAGCATATGACAGGAGACACTGTTTGAGTGTAACAAACGTGAAATATTTATTTTAGCCATTTCGCATGAAAACAGGGTCCAAAATTATTGGTTTTCATTCAGCACTGGAAGGACAGGCGCCTTCTACAATAGGCAAGGGTTTTCAAGTCTGCAAGTACGTTTTCAGCTGAGTTCTATGAGCATTGTCCAAAATCATGTTTTAGGCCAAATCCACAATGCGACCAGTTCAGCATATGACAGGAGACACTGTTTGAGTGTAACAAACGTGAAATATTTATTTTAGCCATTTCGCATTAAAACAGGTTCCAAAATTATTGGTTTTCGTTCAGCACTGGAAGGACAGGCGCCTTCTACAATAGGCAAGGGTTTTCAAGTCTGCAAGTACGTTTTCAGCTGAGTTCCATGAACATGGTCCAAAATCATGTTTTAGGCCAAATCCACAATGCGACCAGTTCAGCATATGACAGGAGACACTGTTTGAGTGTAACAAACGTGAAATATTTATTTTAGCCATTTCGCATGAAAACAGGGTCCAAAATCATTGGTTTTCGTTCAGCACTGGAAGGACAGGCGCCTTCTACAATAGGCAAGTGTTTTCAAGTCTGCAAGTACGTTTTCAGCTGAGTTCCATGAACATTGTCCAAAATCATGTTTTAAGCCAAATCCGCAATGCGACCAGTTCAGCATATGACAGGAGACACTGTTTGAGTGTAACAAACGTGAAATATTTCTTTTAGCCATTTCGCATGAAAACAGGGTCCAAAATTATTGGTTTTCGTTCAGCATTGGAAGGACAGGCGCCTTCTACAATAGGCAAGGGTTTTCAAGTCTGCAAGTACGTTTTCAGCTGAGTTCCATGAACATTGTCCAAAATCATGTTTTAGGCCAAATCCACAATGCGACCAGTTCAGCATATGACAGAAGACACTGTTTGAGTGTAACAAACGTGAAATATTTATTTTAGCCATTTCGCATGAAAACAGGGTCCAAAATTATTGGTTTTCGTTCAGCACTGGAAGGACAGGCGCCTTCTACAATAGGCAAGGGTTTTCAAGTCTGCAAGTACGTTTTCAGCTGAGTTCCATGAACATTGTCCAAAATCATGTTTTAGGCCAAATCCACAATGCGACCAGTTCAGCATATGACAGGAGACACTGTTTGAGTGTAACAAACGTGAAATATTTATTTTAGCCATTTCGCATGAAAACAGGGTCCAAAATTATTGGTTTTCATTCAGCACTGGAAGGACAGGCGCCTTCTACAATAGGCAAGGGTTTTCAAGTCTGCAAGTACGTTTTCAGCTGAGTTCCATGAACATTGTCCAAAATCATGTTTTAGGCCAAATCCACAATGCGACCAGTTCAGCATATGACAGGAGACACTGTTTGAGTGTAACAAACGTGAAATATTTATTTTAGCCATTTCGCATGAAAACAGGGTCCAAAATTATTGGTTTTCGTTCAGCACTGGAAGGACAGGCGCCTTCTACAATAGGCAAGGGTTTTCAAGACTGCAAGTACGTTTTCAGCTGAGTTCCATGAACATTGTCCAAAATCATGTTTTAGGCCAAATCCACAATGCGACCAGTTCAGCATATGACAGGAGACACTGTTTGAGTGTAACAAACGTGAAATATTTATTTTAGCCATTTCGCATGAAAACAGGGTCCAAAATTATTGGTTTTCGTTCAGCACTGGAAGGACAGGCGCCTTCTACAATAGGCAAAGGTTTTCAAGTCTGCAAGTACGTTTTCAGCTGAGTTCCATGAACATTGTCCAAAATCATGTTTTAGGCCAAATCCACAATGCGACCAGTTCAGCATATGACAGGAGACACTGTTTGAGTGTAACAAACGTGAAATATTTATTTTAGCCATTTCGCATGAAAACAGGGTCCAAAATTATTGGTTTTCGTTCAGCACTGGAAGGACAGGCGCCTTCTACAATAGGCAAGGGTTTTCAAGTCTGCAAGTACGTTTTCAGCTGAGTTCCATGAACATTGTCCAAAATCATGTTTTAGGCCAAATCCACAATGCGACCAGTTCAGCATATGACAGGAGACACTGTTTGAGTGTAACAAACGTGAAATATTTATTTTAGCCATTTCGCATGCAAACAGGGTCCAAAATTATTGGTTTTCATTCAGCACTGGAAGGACAGGCGCCTTCTACAATAGGCAAGGGTTTTCAAGTCTGCAAGTACGTTTTCAGCTGAGTTCCATGAACATTGTCCAAAATCATGTTTTAGGCCAAATCCACAATGCGACCAGTTCAGCATATGACAGGAGACACTGTTTGAGTGTAACAAACGTGAAATATTTATTTTAGCCATTTCGCATGAAAACAGGGTCCAAAATTATTGGTTTTCGTTCAGCACTGGAAGGACAGGCGCCTTCTACAATAGGCAAGGGTTTTCAAGTCTGCAAGTACGTTTTCAGCTGAGTTCCATGAACATTGTCCAAAATCATGTTTTAGGCCAAATCCACAATGCGACCAGTTCAGCATATGACAGGAGACACTGTTTGAGTGTAACAAACGTGAAATATTTATTTTAGCCATTTCGCATTAAAACAGGTTCCAAAATTATTGGTTTTTGTTCAGCACTGGAAGGACAGGCGCCTTCTACAATAGGCAAGGGTTTTCAAGTCTGCAAGTACGTTTTCAGCTGAGTTCCATGAACATGGTCCAAAATCATGTTTTAGGCCAAATCCACAATGCGACCAGTTCAGCATATGACAGGAGACACTGTTTGAGTGTAACAAACGTGAAATATTTATTTTAGCCATTTCGCATGAAAACAGGGTCCAAAATTATTGGTTTTCATTCAGCACTGGAAGGACAGGCGCCTTCTACAATAGGCAAGTGTTTTCAAGTCTGCAAGTACGTTTTCAGCTGAGTTCCATGAACATTGTCCAACATCATGTTTTAGGCCAAATCCACAATGCGACCAGTTCAGCATATGACAGGAGACACTGTTTGAGTGTAACAAACGTGAAATATTTATTTTAGCCATTTCGCATGAAAACAGGGTCCAAAATTATTGGTTTTCATTCAGCACTGGAAGGACAGGCGCCTTCTACAATAGGCAAGGGTTTTCAAGTCTGCAAGTACGTTTTCAGCTGAGTTCCATGAACATTGTCCAAAATCATGTTTTAGGCCAAATCCACAATGCGACCAGTTCAGCATATGACAAGAGACACTGTTTGAGTGTAACAAACGTGAAATATTTATTTTAGCCATTTCGCATGAAAACAGGGTCCAAAATTATTGGTTTTCGTTCAGCACTGGAAGGACAGGCGCCTTCTACAATAGGCAAGGGTTTTCAAGTCTGCAAGTACGTTTTCAGCTGAGTTCCATGAACATTGTCCAAAATCATGTTTTAGGCCAAATCCACAATGCGACCAGTTCAGCATATGACAGGAGACACTGTTTGAGTGTAACAAACGTGAAATATTTATTTTAGCCATTTCGCATTAAAACAGGTTCCAAAATTATTGGTTTTCGTTCAGCACTGGAAGGACAGGCGCCTTCTACAATAGGCAAGGGTTTTCAAGTCTGCAAGTACGTTTTCAGCTGAGTTCCATGAACATGGTCCAAAATCATGTTTTAGGCCAAATCCACAATGCGACCAGTTCAGCATATGACAGGAGACACTGTTTGAGTGTAACAAACGTGAAATATTTCTTTTAGCCATTTCGCATGAAAACAGGGTCCAAAATCATTGGTTTTCGTTCAGCACTGGAAGGACAGGCGCCTTCTACAATAGGCAAGTGTTTTCAAGTCTGCAAGTACGTTTTCAGCTGAGTTCCATGAACATTGTCCAAAATCATGTTTTAAGCCAAATCCGCAATGCGACCAGTTCAGCATATGACAGGAGACACTGTTTGAGTGTAACAAACGTGAAATATTTCTTTTAGCCATTTTGCATGAAAACAGGGTCCAAAATTATTGGTTTTCATTCAGCACTGGAAGGACAGGCGCCTTCTACAATAGGCAAGGGTTTTCAAGTCTGCAAGTACGTTTTCAGCTGAGTTCCATGAACATTGTCCAAAATCATGTTTTAGGCCAAATCCACAATGCGACCAGTTCAGCATATGACAGGAGACACTGTTTGAGTGTAACAAACGTGAAATATTTATTTTAGCCATTTCGCATGAAAACAGGGTCCAAAATTATTGGTTTTCATTCAACACTGGAAGGACAGGCGCCTTCTACAATAGGCAAGGGTTTTCAAGTCTGCAAGTACGTTTTCAGCTGAGTTCCATGAACATTGTCCAAAATCATGTTTTAGGCCAAATCCACAATGCGACCAGTTCAGCATATGACAGGAGACACTGTTTGAGTGTAACAAACGTGAAATATTTATTTTAGCCATTTCGCATGAAAACAGGGTCCAAAATTATTGGTTTTCGTTCAGCACTGGAAGGACAGGCGCCTTCTACAATAGGCAAGGGTTTTCAAGACTGCAAGTACGTTTTCAGCTGAGT
>NW_028166706.1:0-15000 GCF_964263955.1 Coregonus lavaretus
ACTAGACTCTTAGCTGTATAGTGTTATGATCAGGACTAGAGTCTTAGCTGTATAGTGTTATGATCAGGACTAGAGTCTTAGCTGTATCGTGTTATGATCAGGACTAGACTCTTAGCTGTATAGGCTACATGTACTTGACACATCCTAACACACTTGCCACTTCAAGGTAACCATGCATGTGTATACACGTATTTAAATTGATATTAGAACATGTAAAAGCACCCACATCTGTATTTTCCCATGTCAGAGACACCTGCTGTTACTCCACCCTGTGATGGGATGGGAGAGGGGTTTGGCAGCGATAGTCTTGCCTGTCTTAAACATGAGCCCTGGGATTAGCGGCATGTTGATTAGTTCTGTCTCATCATGAAAGGTGCTTTCAGGCTCACATCCATATTAACAGGAACAGGGATTTGGAAATCTCTTTTGGCAGCGGTACAGTCGTCAACGTTACTCATTTTATCATCCTAAAAGGCTTGTGGCTAAGCTTCTAATATTATTATATGTCCTCTCGCTGAAAAATAACCACATTACTAAAAGATGGGTTTTCACAGGTGTGCTTAAGTTGTATGTTGTAATTTCTGTCAGACAACACGGAAAATATTCCGACCGGAATCGTAAATGGTTAAAATTAGGTTACTAGCACCAATTGATGTGTCCCACCCGTCTGATCTGTTCTGTAAATCAGAAGTATGTCCAGTCGCACCACTCTGATGTTCTGTAAATCAGATGTCTTGACCCACTCCTCTAATGTTCTGTAAATCAGATGTCTTGACCCACTCCTCTAATGTTCTGTAAATCAGATGTCCTGACCCACTCCTCTGATGTTCTGTAAATCAGATGTCTTGACCCACTCCTCTGATGTTCTGTAAATCAGATGTCTTGACCCACTCCTCTGATGTTCTGTAAATCAGATGTCTTGACCCACCCCTCTGATCTGTTCTGTAAATCAGATGTCTTGACCCACTCCTCTGATGTTCTGTAAATCAGATGTCTTGACCCACCCCTCTGATCTGTTCTGTAAATCAGATGTCTTGACCCACTCCTCTAATGTTCTGTAAATCAGATGTCCTGACCCACTCCTCTGATGTTCTGTAAATCAGATGTCTTGACCCACTCCTCTGATGTTCTGTAAATCAGATGTCTTGACCCACCCCTCTGATCTGTTCTGTAAATCAGATGTCTTGACCCACTCCTCTAATGTTCTGTAAATCAGATGTCCTGACCCACTCCTCTGATGTTCTGTAAATCAGATGTCTTGACCCACTCCTCTGATGTTCTGTTAATCAGATGTCTTGACCCACCCCTCTGATGTTCTGTAAATCAGATGTCTTGACCCACCCCTCTGATCTGTTCTGTAAATCAGATGTCTTGACCCACCCCTCTGATCTGTTCTGTAAATCAGATGTCCTGACCCACTCCTCTGATGTTCTGTAAATCAGATGTCTTGACCCACCCCTCTGATCTGTTCTGTAAATCAGATGTCTTGACCCACTCCTCTGATCTGTTCTGTAAATCAGATGTCTTGACCCACCCCTCTGATCTGTTCTGTAAATCAGATGTCTTGACCCACCCCTCTGATCTGTTCTGTAAATCAGATGTCTTGACCCACCCCTCTGATCTGTTCTGTAAATCAGATGTCTTGACCCACCCCTCTGATCTGTTCTGTTAATCAGAAATATGTCTTTAGCTGCTCAACTCCCATGGTTGTCATTATAAGCCTCATTAAAACCTGACACACTTTCTGTTACGTTCATGTAAAATCCAGTTTGTGTTACATGCTAAATCTACATGAATCCTCTAATTCGTTTTGACTAAACTGGAACATATACAGCGCCTTCGGAAAGTATTCAGACCCAGACTGCATTTCACGTCCGTTGTCTTTTCTTTCTTATTGAACCTTGTCTTTTACATACCTCCTTTTTCTCATTTCTGCCCTGGTTATTCAAACACTGTGTCTCACAGATAGAGGTGACTCTCAACACACGTTTCTGGAGTCAGTAATAACAATCCATCAAATAATCTATGTATGTGGTTTGGAAATGTCAATCTTTTATTTGAATGAACACACCAGGAAAATGTAAAAAAATTAAACCACCACCCTACAGACTATGATATTAAACCACCACCCTACAGACTATGATATTAAACCACCACCCTACAGATATTGCAACAGGTTACAGTTGTTGACTCCTGGTTCATCTCATGCTCTGTTTTGTCTGTCTGGCTGGGTGTACCTTTTGAAGTGCTGGTAATCTGCTTCATATTGATCTGGCAGAGACTGCTTCATATTGATCTGGCAGAGACTGCTTCATATTGATCTGGCAGAGACTGCTTCATATTGATCTGGCAGAGACTGCTTCATATTGATCTGTCAGAGACTTCTTCATATTGATCTGGCAGAGACTGCTTCATATTGATCTGGCAGAGACTGCTTCATGTTGATCTGGCAGAGACTGCTTCATATTGATATTGATCTGGCAGAGACTGCTTCATATTGATCTGGCAGAGACTGCTTCATATTGATATTGATCTGGCAGACTGCTTAATATTGATCTTGCAGAGACTGCTTCATATTGATATTGATCTGGCAGAGACTGCTTCATATTGATCTGGCAGAGACTGCTTCATATTGATATTGATCTGGCAGAGACTGCTTCATATTGATCTGGCAGAGACTGCTTCATATTGATATTGATCTGGCAGAGACTGCTTCATATTGATCTGCAGAGACTGCTTTATATTGATATTGATCTGGCAGAGACTGCTTCATATTGATCTGGCAGAGACTGCTTCATATTGATCTGGCAGAGACTGCTTCATATTGATCTGGCAGAGACTGCTTCATATTGATCTGGCAGAGACTGCTTCATATTGATCTGGCAGAGACTGCTTCATATTGATCTGGCAGAGACTGCTTCATATTGATCTGGCAGAGACTGCTTCATATTGATCTGGCAGAGACTGCTTCATATTGATCTGGCAGAGACTGCATTTCACGTCCGTTGTCTTTTCTTTCTTATTGAACCTTGTCTTTTACATACCTCCTTTTTCTCATTTCTGCCCTGGTTATTCAAACACTGTGTCTCACAGATAGAGGTGACTCTCAACACACGTTTCTGGAGTCAGTGATAACAATCCATCAAATAATCTATGTATGTGGTTTGGAAATGTCAATCTTTTATTTGAATGAACACACCAGAAAAAATAAAATAAAATGGGCCCTGTCTTTAACACGTGTTCTTATTGACCATATGAAGCGTAGAATATTGCCATCTTTTATCCATCGTACTCTAGAAAATATTTCTAAATATTAAAATGTCTTATTTGGGAACACTGCACTAACAAAGAGACATTCACTCTGATGAAAAGCAAATTGATTTTATTGGCGATAGGATTCTGGTCGAACAATAGCCTGCTCTCCATCCATGAGATCATCTCAAAGCACAGGAAGATGATGTGCTGCTTTTCTCTACACCGCTACGGAAGAGAACAGAGTGGCCCAGATGGCCCATTCCTTCAGCAATCCCCTTGACGCAGTGAACAATTATGAAGTAAAATGAAAAGAAAAGTCAAGTCCCACTCAGAGTGATTGATCTGGGCCTGTTCCTGTTCTCTCTGGCTTTGTGGGAAGCTCTAACACAGAGCGAAGTGCTGGTCATGCCGTCATTTGACCGATGCATTCACCCAGGACACTTAGACAGATCAAGCTGTGTTCAAGTGCCAGTCAAATTGACACAGTGGCACTGTATGAGTCAAATATTCCACTCACTTCACAGGGAGCTTGCCAAAAATGTAACCAATACTTTTTTTAAATGACCCCATTATGTGTAGTTTTAGTTACAGCAGTTGAGTGAACCAATCTCGCCATTGGTGTGACATCTGACCTGTCACCACCCTTGGCATAGAGAAGCTTTCTGACTCTGGGTTGTGGATGATGCATACAACTGCACCAAAACAAAAAACAAAAAAAACAAATAAATAATTTAATTTGCATGATGCAAGAGAGACACAATCCTATCTGAAGAAATAAATAAAATATTTATCTGAGGGGTGACTCACTGTGAGCCATAGTTCAACAACCAAAACAAAAAAACACTAAAGAATATCAATATGACGGTGTTAGGCTAAAGTAGATTATCTGACTGGATGACAAAGAGCTGTACGCACAGCTATCGATTAAACTAATTAACGTAATACACACGGCCGCTCTCTGAATATCAACTGAAAAGACAATCAATAAAGACTAACTCAATACATGTTACTTGTTGCATTTGTCTTCCCTCACCTTGCTGTAAAAAACAACACATCGTATCATATATAAATCATATCATATATACTGTATGTCTGTATGTTTATTCTTTTTAGGGTTTAACAATACTTTTATACAGAAGTCTTATACCTAAATACAAATGCTAAAACCACCTCATCTGCACACCATATCCATTATCAACATGTTGTTCACACCAGTACATGGCTGTGGACTAACACTGGACACCAGTACATGGCTGTGGACTAACACAGTATTTTCTTCTTCCTATTCTATTGGTCAGGAGTTCCTAGAGTTTACTGGGTCACCTAATCTAACCCTAACGGGAGATAAAGCCTTTCCTCTAGGCCACTTCATAATCATGTAATCCTTCCATTCAATAGATCCTTCCTTCTTTCCTTCCCAAAACCCCTTATGTTTACCTCAGTTCTGTCCTCAGGGGGCACATACACACACACACACACGCACACGCACACGCACACGCACACACACACACACACACACACACACACACACACACACACACACACACACACACACACACACGCACACGCACACGCACATACACATTCACGCACGCACACACACATGCACACACACACAGGCCTTGGGGCTCTTCATAACCAAGGTGCCTATCTGGTGGTCCATCCACATCCATATCTCCCAACCCACTATCTGGTGGACTAGAGGGAAAATAACCGAAGTAGAAACAGCCATCACCATTACCAGCAGACCACCTCAGGTATACTTATAGGACCTCCACTCTACAGCATTGACCCAATCCCCTATAGGACCTCCACTCTACAGCATTGACCCAATCCTCTATAGGACCTCCACTCTACAGCATTGACCCAATCCCCTATAGGACCTCCACTCTACAGCATTGACCCAATCCCCTATAGGACCTCCACTCTACAGCATTGACCCAATCCTCTATAGGACCTCCACTCTACAGCATTGACCCAATCCTCTATAGGACCTCCACTCTACAGCATTGACCCAATCCCCTATAGGACCTCCACTCTACAGCATTGACCCAATCCTCTATAGGACCTCCACTCTACAGCATTGACCCAATCCCCTATAGGACCTCCACTCTACAGCATTGACCCAATCCCCTATAGGACCTCCACTCTACAGCATTGACCCAATCCCCTATAGGACCTCCACTCTACAGCATTGACCCAATCCCCTACAGGACCTCCACTCTACAGCATTGACCCAATCCCCTATAGGACCTCCACTCTACAGCATTGACCCAATCCCCTATAGGACCTCCACTCTACAGCATTGACCCAATCCCCTCTAGGACCTCCACTCTACAACATACAGAATATAGCCCTATTTGGTAAAAGACCAAGTCCATATTATGGCAAGAACAGCTCAAATAAGCAAAGAGAAACGACAGTCCATCATTACTTTAAGACATGAAGGTCTGTCAATACGGAACATTTCAAGAACTTTGAAAGTTTCTTCAAGTGCAGTCGCAAAAACAATCAAGCGCATTGATGAAACTGACTCTCATGAGGACCGCCGCAGGAATGGAAGACCCAGAGTTACCTCTGCTGCAAAGGATAAGTTCATTAGAGTTACCAGGCTCAGAAATTGCAGCCCAAATAAATGCTTCACAGAGTTCAAGTAACAGACACATCTCAACATCAACTGTTCAGAGGAGACTGCGTGAATCAGGCCTTCATGGTCGAATTGCTGCAAAGAAACCACTACTAAAGGACATCAATAATAAATAAATAATATAAATAAATTGGTCATTTAGCAGACGCTCTTATCCAGAGCGACTTACAGGAGCAATTAGGGTTAAGTGCCTTGCTCAAGGGCACATCGACAGATTTTTCACCTAGTCGGCTCGGGGATTAGAACCAGCGACCTTTCGGTTACTGGTACAACGCTCTTAACCACTAAGCTACCTGCCGCCCTAAGAAGATAAGAAGAAGAGACTTGCTTGGGCCAAGAAACACGAGCAATGGAAATTTGGTTCCAACCTCCGTGTCTTTGTGAGACGAGGTGTGGGTGAGCGGATGATCTCCGCATGTGTAGTTCCCACTGTAAAGCATGGAGGAGGAGGTGTTATGGTGTGGGGGTGCTTTGCTGGTGACACTGTCTGTGATTTATTTAGAATTCAAGGCACACTTAACCAGCATGGCTACCACATCATTCTGCTGCGATACGGCATCCCATCTGGTTTGGGCTTAGTGGGACTATCATTTATTTCTCAACAGGACAATGTCCCAACACACCTCCAGGCTGTGTAAGGGCTATTTTACCAATAAGGAGAGTGATGGAGTGCTGCATCAGATGACCTGGCCTCCACAATCCCCCAACCTCAACCAAATTGAGATGGTTTGGGATGAGTTGGAACGCAGAGTGAAGGAAAAGCAGCCAACAAGTGCTCAGCATATGTGGGAACTCCTTCAAGACTGTTGGAAAAGCATTCCATGTGAAGCTGGTTGAGAGAATGCCAAGAGTGTGTAAAGCTGTCATCAAGGCAAAGGGTGGCTATTTGAAGAAATCAAATATAAAATAGTTTATGATTTGTTTAACACTTTTTTGGTTACTACATGATTCCATATGTGTTATTTCATAGTCTACAATGTAGAAAATAGTAAAAATAAAGAAAAACCCTTGAATGAGTAGGTATTCTAAAACTGTGTCAACACAATCTAAAGGCAAATAGTTAATCATCCTCTACCTTTATCCCCTCTCTACCCCTTGGGCCAACACATCTCCCACTGGAGATCACAGTGTTATTAGGTTATAGGGACGCCTTAACCACACTGGGGCTATACAATTAAGACCTCCAGTTTCTCTCATCTCCCGGCCCGCGGATATCGCTAAGCTATGGTGTGATGTGTAGAAGCCACGAGGAGCTTGTTTGAGCATGGTTGTTGATGAGAGGCTACATGTCCAGGATATCTATAGTAGCTGATATAGTTGTGGTCAGGTTGTTGATGAGAGGCTACATGTCCAGGATATCTATAGTAGCTGATATAGTTGTGGTCAGGTTGTATATGAGAGGCTACATGTCCAGGATATCTGGAGTATATTATAGTACATAGTATAGTTTGTGTGTGTTTGTGTGCCCTTATATTAGTATTTATAAGGTCTTTATAAATACGATACTACAGTACCCTTATTAATCCTATATAATCCTATATCCTGTAGACTAAAGTATTCATTGATGACATGCACACAATATATTCAAATGCATTTCTATACATTATTGGATTAATGTAGCCTTTCTACTATTCAAAGCAGTAATCTAACAAATTAATGTTCATTCATTTACTGCTCATTATTCTATCAGCACGTTGACAAAGAGTGTAATTACAGCACTTTTAGGTCGATGTAGGCATTTGACCTTTTACTACTCCAATACAATAGGTGTTTTTACCGTTCCATTCTGACACTATAGGGAATACAGCAGCTATAGCTCATATCAACAACCAGGGCAATTATTCACACATCTGTGGTGGGGGAAAAGGGCAACTCTCAAACTCAGACAATTATTAGGGTGACGACCTGTTGTAGAAGCCTCAGTGGTTCATATAATATCAAAATCCATTTTAAATGTAAGCCGAGAGAGAAACCGCTGCTTGAATATAGAACATGTAACTTCAAATACCCACAGCTTGATGCTTATGTAAATGTCTGTTGTTTAACTGGACAGCAGTATGCATTCTACACCCATATATATTTGCTATCATCTATATTCTTTGCAAATATAGCTTGACAATGATGGATTATACAATGTGGTTCCCTCTTGAACTACATGTTCTTGTCTGCTCTTTTGATTAATAACTTTACTATCTTGTTCTTCTTCAACAGAATCCCCTTTGAGAGTGGACGCTCTAGGAAGATCATTAGCATCTAGTGCTCTGCCTCAGCACTGGCAAAGTTCCACTTAGAAAGTTTCTTGTTCTATCTACTTTCATACTGTTATACTGTTATACTGTTATACTGTAATAGTGTAATACTGTTATACCGTTATACCGTTATACCGTAATACCGTTATACTGTTATACCGTTATACCGTTATACCGTTATACCGTAATACCGTAATACCGTTATACCGTAATACCGTAATACCGTTATACCGTTATACCGTTATACCGTAATACCGTTATACCGTAATACCGTTATACCGTTATACCGTAATACCGTTATACCGTAATACCGTTATACCGTTATATCGTTATACCGTAATACCGTTATACCGTTATACCGTAATACCGTAATACCGTAATACCGTAATACCGTTATACCGTTATACCGTTATACCGTTATACCGTAATACCGTTATACCGTAATACCGTTATACCGTTATACCGTTATACCGTTATACTGTTATACTGTTATACTGTAACCCCGATTGTCTTTGGGCTTTATATTGTTAGTGGTTGTGTAAGGAGTTTGAAAGAAAGAAAGAAAGAAAGAAAGAAAGAAAGAAAGAAAGAAAGAAAGAAAGAAAGAAAGAAATAAATAAATAAATAAATAAATAAATAAATAAATAAATAAATAAATAAATAAATAAAGACAGAGACAGAGACAGCGAGAGAGAGAGAGAGAGAGGGAGAGAGAGAAGAGAGAGAAGAGAGAGGGAGAAAGAATGAAAGAATGAAAGAAATAGAGAGAGCGATAAAGATAAAGAGAGATATTCTGCTTCAGAGCAGTCCCCTGTCGAGGCTTGAACTAACTACAACCTTGAGACACTTCTGGTTGGCAGCTGTTTTCTCTCAGAATAATTTGACTCAGAACCTGATTTCATTAGTTCTATTATGCTCCTCAGTGTGAACTTGAAGGTGAGACTTTGGGAGGTTTGTGTATTTCAATGCTGGAGGGCTCAGGCTATTGATATGGTGAAACTCAACTCACTGGTGCCCAAGCTGGGAGGAGGGAGGAGGAGAGGTTCTGAAAGACAGCCTCACTGCATTGCACACTCTTGTTAAGATGTGTTTTATTGAGTTGAGTCTTTGTAGAAATGTGACATTATAACTGTTTTGCAGTGAGGCTGAGAGACAGACAATGTGAGCCTAATACATTGAAAAGACACTATGAAAACACTCTTATGGAATGTTTGGAATGTTCTCCTTTGTTTAAACAACAGAATCATATTAATGCATCATGAAGATGATTAATTCGTTTCGTGGCACTATATCTTAAAGACAGGGCCCAACCCCTTTCCTGTGTATCGTACACATTCCAACCCAAGCATCTGTCAGTATGTATATTCCCCCACACACACGTACAGACACACACACACATGCATGCACACACTCACTCACAGACATTCAAGGACATATCAATTAGTAGCAGTGGAAGCAGGCAGATGGTTTTGAAGGATTGTTTCTCTGCCTCAGGTGAGAGGCTACAGATGACAGGGAACAACTGTCAAGTAGAATGGTCCAGATGATTCCCCATGTCACAGACATCTCCCTCTGAGCCACTTCCCTTCTTCTTCTCTGTCTCTGTCTCTGTCTCTGTCTCTGTCTCTGTCTCTGTCTCTGTCTCTGTCTCTGTCTCTGTCTCTGTCTCTCTCTCTCTCTCTCTCTCTCTCTCTCTCTCTATCATCCCTCTCTATCATCCCTCTCTCTATCATCTCTCTCTCTCTCTCTCTCTCTCTCATCTCTCTCTCTCTCTCTCTCTCTCTCGCCACCTTCTCTTTCTCAGCTCCTACTAACAGGAAAAAGCAAACAGCTCCACTCTAGACTGATTAATATTTTACATACAGTACACTTATCAAACTGAAACCTCCGATTAGCATTCATGCTAACTACCTGAGGTAATGCTAGAAAGGTTTGCCATTTCCTTTTCTAGATAGTAAAATAAGGAATTGACCATTTGGACGACAAAGTGGACGTGAGAGAACGTAAAGCCAGTAGAAATCTAAAGGATCTTCTCTGAATCCCAATTTTCCAATTACAAATTATCATTGTGGGCGCAATCTGTTTGTCAATCTCACACATCCAAGGGGAAAATACATCAAAATCCCTAATTTGGAGATTTCCCAGTCCTCTTTCAATTCCCCTCTGCCACTGATGAGATAACAGAAGTTAACAGAATTAAACCGCTTATCTGTCCGGAACCAGGACAATTGTGATTTTGGTAAATAAATGCGGTAAAAAGGTGGAAGGCGTAAGAAGGGGGCCATTGTGACAACCAGCGCTGTGAGGCTGATAAAGTGAGAGAGTGAGGACTACAAAGAGGAACTGCTATCAATTACCTTGCTATTGTTTCCCATTCAACCATAATTAAACGTGGACAAAGACATCCGTCCTCACTACCGGCAGAGGAAAACAAAAGGCTGAAAGACAGCGGTGTGTGTGTGTGTGTGTGTGTGTTTGGCATCGCTGCCTAGGAGAGAGGAAGTCATGAATATTATAGACAAACAGCATTGAACATCACAACGGATAAACAAAAGGCCTGTTGTCATCTGTGAGCTTGTAAAGAGGTGGGAGTAAAAGCTTTGCAACACAGAGCCATAGATTAAGATATATCTACACATGTCTCTGAGGCAATGTCCGTTTCATTATCGGTTTGATTTATACCATGTGTTGCATTGTGGGCCATAGGAGTGGCATAAACAACGTCTTCACACTGGCACACAGGAGTCACTCACAGAGAGGTTTAGACATGAAAATGTATGCACTCACTAACTGTAAGTCGCTCTGGATAAGAGCGTCTGCTAAATGACTAAAATGTAAAATGTAATGAATTCTACTATCCTAGAAGTACAGAACAGAATATAATATACTATCTAAAATACGATAGGGGTCATCGCTGCCGGCTCACCTGACAGGTACTCGCCACCCTGTGCCTTGTGAGCCGGATGGCACCGCAATCACTACTCCTCCTTCAAGGCACTCAGAATCAGAATCACCTTTATACACCAAATACATTTGCATGTACAGGAATTTGACTCAGTGAAATGGTACCACTACAATAAACAGAATACACAGACAGACGATAAACAAACGGAATATACAGACAAGATATGTAAACACAGAATATATAGACAATATATATAAACACAGAATATACACAACCCACATCCAGTATGTACACTATAAACACTAGGCTACAGATATAGGATCTTAATTTGATCTGTCATTTTGTTGCTGAGAATTTTCCTACACTACAGGAAATGTGAACTTGTAGTGTATTCGAGGTTTAAAAAGGTTTCTAAAGTTTGTAATTTCCACTTTAAAATGACAGACTTGATTTGCCCGAACAAAAAATGTGCAACCCCAACAAAGAAGGTCCATTAATTATAATCCACATAATAATTCACATTTCCTGTTGCTGCAGGATTGTTTTCCTGCTGTAGCTAACTGGCTCAAATTAAGATCCTTCACCTATACAGACTACACTATAACCATTACAAGCTCCTCACCTAACTGATACAGAGCTGAGTGGGACTTCATCACCTAACTGGGACAGAGCTGAGTGGGGCTTCCTCACCTAACTGGGACAGAGCTGAGTGGGACTTCATCACCTAACTGATACAGAGCTGAGTGGGGCTTCCTCACCTAACTGGGACAGAGCTGAGTGGGGCTTCCTCACCTAACTGGGACAGAGCTGAGTGGGACTTCATCACCTAACTGGGACAGAGCTGAGTGGGGCTTCCTCACCTAACTGGGACAGAGCTGAGTGGGACTTCATCACCTAACTGGGACAGAGCTGAGTGGGACTTCATCACCTAACTGGGACAGAGCTGAGTGGGACTTCATCACCTAACTGGGACAGAGCTGAGTGGGACTTCATCACCTAACTGGGACAGAGCTGAGTGGGACTTCATCACCTAACTGGGACAGAGCTGAGTGGGACTTCATCACCTAACTGGGACAGAGCTGAGTGGGACTTCATCACCTAACTGGGACAGAGCTGAGTGGGACTTCATCACCTAACTGGGACAGAGCTGAGTGGGACTTGTAGAGATCTTTGAAACATGAGTTCTATCCCTCTACATTAGGCTCTTATAGTTCATGTCCCAAATGGCACCCTATTCCCTATAGTGAACCACTTTTAATCAGGGCCCTGGTCTAAAGTAGTGCAGTACATAAGGAATAGGGTGCCATTTGAGACGCACTGTACAGTAGTTCCATTTTCATCCAGCTATAATCTGTTGATTTCTGATGCCATGTTGCGTCCCATGGGGTTCAGGTTAGCATAATTACCATGACTTCTGGGGGGACAACAATTACACAATTTCATTATTCTCCACCCAGCTGTAAATCTAGACCATCCATATCTGTCATCTGGAAATCACCATGTCGTTCCTGTAGTGTCAGAGGTAACAATGATTAACTGATCTATACTGTATTACCCCCCCCCCCCCCCCCCCTCACCAAATCAACTGCTACGTGCATGTGTATGTACACCCTAACGCATACACACACACGCACATGCACACACTCGCGCACACGCGCACACGCGCACACGCGCACACACACGCGCACAGACACACAGGCAGTGGACGGCATCTGACATCCAAAATAGCTGGTCATTCACACAACAGACACATTTATCAAAAATAAATGTTCTACTTTGCAAACACAGCAATCGCCCTTGATGAGCTTGTGCTGTGTGTGTGTGTCTGTGTGTGTCTGTGTGTGTCTGTGTGTGTGTCTGTGTCTGTGTGTGTGTGTGTGTGTGTGTGTTTGTGTGTCTGTGTCTGTGTCTGTGTGTGTGTGTATGTGTGTACAGTATGTGAGTGTGTCTATGAACAGTCATCATGTGGTTTGATTCGTTAGCCGCCATCAGATTTATTGCACCCAGAGTTATGTCCCTGGTATCTCAAAAGCACTAAGAGTTATGTCCCTGGTGATCTTAAAAGCACTGAGAGTTATGTCCCTGGTGATCTTAAAAGCACTGAGAGTTATGTCCCTGGGATCTTAAAAACACTGAGAGTTATGTCCCTGGGATCTTAAAAACACTGAGAGTTATGTCCCTGGGATCTCAAAAGCACTGAGAGTTATGTCCCTGGGATCTTAAAAGACTCTGGATATTGTTATTATTTCTCCAGCTGAGAGTTACAGTAGTAGATAACTCCCTTCCAATCAATACAATAACATGGAAGGCCTGACTTTAGACAAATTATAAGTCTTAATTTGACAGACTTTTATTTCCAATCCCCTCATATCAAACATCATAAACATATCTCGCCAGCTGTGGTATTTAAGATATGAGAGGAGCTTTCTGACCTCCCAAATGTTCATTAAATTATATAATTTGGATCGAGCCATGAAATAAAAGCCAACTGCAATTTCTATGATTGGGTTTTGCGGAAATGGAGTGTGATGCCGTGCTGGATTTTATTCATCTTGGCTTTGAAGAAGAACACTAAGTAAGTGGCTAACATAGGCTGTCCTAAATGGCACCCTATTCCTTGGTTTCTCAAATGACTGCCTCGCCTGGTTCACCAACTACTTCTCAGATAGAGTTCAATGTGTCAAATCGGAGGGCCTGTTGTCTGGACCTATGGCAGTCTCTATGGGGGTGCCACAGGGTTCAATTCTTGGGCCGACACTTTTCTCCGTGTATATCAATGATGTCGCTCTTGCTGCTGGTGACTCTCAGATCCACCTCTACGCAGACGACACCATTTTGTATACATCTGGCCCTTCATTGGACACTGTGTTAACAAACCTCCAAACGAGCTTCAATGCCATACAACAATCCTTCAGTAGCCTCCAACTGCTCTTAAACACTAGTAAAACTAAATGCATGCTTTTCAATCGAACGCTGCTGGCACCCGCCCACCCGACTAGAATCACCACTCTCGACGGGTCTGACCTAGAGTATGTGGACAACTACAAATACCTAGGTGTCTGGTTAGACTGTAAACTCAACTTCCAGACTCACATAAAGAATCTCCAATCCAAAGTTAAATCTAGAATCGGCTTCCTATTTCGCAATAAAGCCTCCTTCACTCATGCTGCCAAACATGCCCTCGTAAAACTGACTATCCTACCGATCCTTGACTTCGGCGATGTAATTTACAAAATAGCCTCCAACACTCTACTCAGCAAATTGGATGTAGTCTATCACAGTGCCATCCGTTTTGTCTCCAAAGCCCCATACACTACCCACCACTGTGACCTGTACGCTCTTGTTGGCTGGTCCTCACTACATGTTCGTCGTCAAACCCACTGGCTCCAGGCCATCTATAAATCACTGCTAGGCAAATCCCCGCCTTATCTTAGCTCATTGGTCACCATAGCAGCACCCACCCGTAGTCTGCGCTCCAGCAGGTATATCTCACTGGTCATTCCCAAAGCCAACACCTCCTTTGGCCGCCATTCCTTCCAGTTCTCTGCTGCCAATGACTGGAACGAATTGGAAAAATCTCTGAAGCTGGAGACTCTTATCTCCCTCAATAACTTTAAGCATCAGTTGTCAGAGCACCTTACCGATCACTGCACCTGTACACAGCCCATCTGAAATTAGCCCACCCAACTACCTCATCCCTATATTGTTATTTATTTTGCTCTTTTGCACCCCAGTATCTCTATTTGCACATAATCTCTTGCACATCTAGCATTCCAGTGTTAATACTATTGTAATTATTCTGCACAATAGCCTATTTATTGCCTTACCTCCATAACTTGCTACATTTGCACACACTGTATATATATTTTCTGTTGTATTTCTGACTTTATGTTTTTTACCCCATATGTAACTCTGTGTTGTTTTTATTGCACTACTTTGCTTTA
>NW_028166705.1:0-7500 GCF_964263955.1 Coregonus lavaretus
CGGAAAAAAAAAAAAGAACCAGGGCAGGCAGCCCAAGGGCGGTGGGCACCCCGAGTCCGAGCAGGGTTGGTCGGACTAGCAGGCTAAGGGCGTCACTCAGGCAGCGGAGGTCTGAGTGGGGACTTAGTCTGTGAACGGGGAAAAAATAGAAATAAAATTGGGTTACCAGGTACGATGAGCTTGTTTTGGGTTACCAGGTACGCGTGGTTCCTGAAGGCCGGGCTTAAGACTACTTTGTGTCCGCGGGAGGGGTGCTTAAGAGTGGGTGCCCCGGTTCGCCTGGTGGTCGTGGTTCTGGAGCCCAGGCCACCCAGGGAGTGAGCTGCAGTCTCAGGCCGAGTGAGAGATGGTTTGAGCGGGCATGGAGTGTGGGCCTGGAGGCATGGAGGTCGGAGAGGCATGGAGGTCGAGGGAGTGAGCTGCAGTCTCAGTCCGAGTGAGAGATGGTTTGAGCGGACACGGAGTGTGGGCCTGGAGGCATGGAGGTCGGGGACGCCCATGCAGTGAGCTGCAGTCTCAGTCCGAGTGAGAGATGGTTTGAGCGGACACAGAGTGTGGGCCTGGAGGCATGGAGGTCGGGGAGGCCCATGCAGTGAGCTGCAGTCTCAGTCCGAGTGAGAGATGGTTTGAGCGGACACGGAGTGTGGGCCTGGAGGCATGGAGGTCGGGGAGGCCCATGCAGTGAGCTGCAGTCTCAGTCCGAGTGAGAGATGGTTTGAGCGGACACAGAGTGTGGGCCTGGAGGCATGGAGGTCGGGGAGGCCCATGCAGTGAGCTGCAGTCTCAGTCCGAGTGAGAGATGGTTTGAGCGGACACAGAGTGTGGGCCTGGAGGCATGGAGGTCGGGGAGGCCCATGCAGTGAGCTGCAGTCTCAGTCCGAGTGAGAGATGGTTTGAGCGGACACAGAGTGTGGGCCTGGAGGCATGGAGGTCGGGGACGCCCATGCAGTGAGCTGCAGTCTCAGTCCGAGTGAGAGATGGTTTGAGCGGACACGGAGTGTGGGCCTGGAGGCATGGAGGTCGGGGACGCCCATGCAGTGAGCTGCAGTCTCAGTCCGAGTGAGAGATGGTTTGAGCGGACACGGAGTGTGGGCCTGGAGGCATGGAGGTCGGGGAGGCCCATGCAGTGAGCTGCAGTCTCAGTCCGAGTGAGAGATGGTTTGAGCGGACACAGAGTGTGGGCCTGGAGGCATGGAGGTCGGGGACGCCCATGCAGTGAGCTGCAGTCTCAGTCCGAGTGAGAGATGGTTTGAGCGGACACAGAGTGTGGGCCTGGAGGCATGGAGGTCGGGGAGGCCCATGCAGTGAGCTGCAGTCTCAGTCCGAGTGAGAGATGGTTTGAGCGGACACGGAGTGTGGGCCTGGAGGCATGGAGGTCGGGGAGGCCCATGCAGTGAGCTGCAGTCTCAGTCCGAGTGAGAGATGGTTTGAGCGGACACAGAGTGTGGGCCTGGAGGCATGGAGGTCGGGGAGGCCCATGCAGTGAGCTGCAGTCTCAGTCCGAGTGAGAGATGGTTTGAGCGGACACAGAGTGTGGGCCTGGAGGCATGGAGGTCGGGGAGGCCCATGCAGTGAGCTGCAGTCTCAGTCCGAGTGAGAGATGGTTTGAGCGGACACAGAGTGTGGGCCTGGAGGCATGGAGGTCGGGGACGCCCATGCAGTGAGCTGCAGTCTCAGTCCGAGTGAGAGATGGTTTGAGCGGACACGGAGTGTGGGCCTGGAGGCATGGAGGTCGGGGACGCCCATGCAGTGAGCTGCAGTCTCAGTCCGAGTGAGAGATGGTTTGAGCGGACACGGAGTGTGGGCCTGGAGGCATGGAGGTCGGGGAGGCCCATGCAGTGAGCTGCAGTCTCAGTCCGAGTGAGAGATGGTTTGAGCGGACACAGAGTGTGGGCCTGGAGGCATGGAGGTCGGGGACGCCCATGCAGTGAGCTGCAGTCTCAGTCCGAGTGAGAGATGGTTTGAGCGGACACGGAGTGTGGGCCTGGAGGCATGGAGGTCGGGGACGCCCATGCAGTGAGCTGCAGTCTCAGTCCGAGTGAGAGATGGTTTGAGCGGACACGGAGTGTGGGCCTGGAGGCATGGAGGTCGGGGACGCCCATGCAGTGAGCTGCAGTCTCAGTCCGAGTGAGAGATGGTTTGAGCGGGCAGGGAGTGTGGGCTTGGTGGTCGTGGTTCTGGAGCCCAGGCCATCCAGGGAGTGAGCTGCAGTCTGAGGCCGAGTGAGAGAGGGTTTGAGTGGGCAGGGAGTGTGGGCTTGGTGGTCGTGGTTCTGGAGCCCAGGCCATCCAGGGAGTGAGCTGCAGTCTGAGGCCGAGTGAGAGAGGGTTTGAGTGGGCAGGGAGTGTGGGCTTGGTGGTCGTGGTTCTGGAGCCCAGGCCATCCAGGGAGTGAGCTGCAGTCTGAGGCCGAGTGAGAGAGGGTTTGAGTGGGCAGGGAGTGTGGGCTTGGTGGTCGTGGTTCTGGAGCCCAGGCCATCCAGGGAGTGAGCTGCAGTCTCAGGCCGAGTGAGAGAGGGTTTCACTGGGCATGGAGTGTAGAGATGGAGGCAATGAGCTCCAGAGGTCACAAAGGTCAATGTGGGCCTGCATGGCTGTCAGCAGGGCCACAGAGAGAAGGCCCAAGTGAATAGGTGTGTCTGTGTGAGTGAGTGAACCTGTCTCATAGGGGGGCAGAGCAGGCATCCCCTTTGGGGGCTGTCTGCTCTGTCCCCCTTTTTTTTTGGCCTCCTATACCTCTGGAGGTCAAGGGAGTAAGCTGTACTCTCAAGCCCATGTGAGAGAGGCTTTTAATGGGAAGAGAGAGTTTAAAAAGAGGCATGGAGCTCCAGAGGTCACAAAGGTCAATGTGGGCCTGCATGGATGTCAGCAGGGCATGAGGGAGAAGGCCCAAGTGAATAGGTGTGTCTGTGTGAGTGAGTGAACCTGTCTCATAGGGGGGCAGAGCAGGCATCCCCTTTGGGGGCTGTCTGCTCTGTCCCCCTTTTTTTTTGGCCTCCTATACCTCTGGAGGTCAAGGGAGTAAGCTGTACTCTCAAGCCCATGGGAGAGAGGGTTTTAATAGGGAGAGAGTGATTAAAAAGAGGCATGGTGCTCCAGGGGAGTGAGCTGTACTCTCATGCCCATGGGAGATGCCCTTTACTAGGCAGGGAGTTTAGAACAAGGTGCATGGAGCTCCAGAGGTCACAAAGGTCAATGTGGGCCTGCATGGATGTCAGCAGGGCATGAGGGAGAAGGCCCAAGTGAATAGGTTTGTCTGTGTGTGTCTGTGTGAGTGAGTGAGTGAGTGTGTGTGTGTGAACCTTTCCCACAGGAGGGCAGCACTGTGCAGGCAGCTCCAATGGAGGCTGGCTGCTCTGTGCCCATGTATTATTTGTTCTCTCTCTCTCTCTCTCCCCTTTCTTCTGGCCTGCTGGGTCACTTTTGTGTGTGGAGGGCTGGACTCTGTCTCACCCATCCCAGCCATGGGCACCCAGAATGCCCATGTGTGAGTCAGGAGCCCTCCCCTGGTTCTCCTAGTGAAAATGACCTGTGGCGCCCCCCTGTGGATGGATCTTGGTGGGGGTGCTTGGACCCCTTCTTGGGGTCCCCCCCAAGCCAGCCATGCCGACCAAGGGCACCCAAAACCCCCATGTGTGAGTGAAAAGCCTCCCCTGGGTCCCCATAGTGAAATCCGGCCTAAAGTGACCTGTGGCGCCCCCCTGTGGATGGATCCGGCTGTGGGGTCTTGGACCCCTTCTTGGGGTCCCCCCCAAGCCAGCCATGCCGACCAAGGGCACCCAAAACCCCCATGTGTGAGTGAAAAGCCTCCCCTGGGTCCCCATAGTGAAATCCGGCCTAAAGTGACCTGTGGCGCCCCCCTGTGGATGGATCCGGCTGTGGGGTCTTGGACCCCTTCTTGGGGTCCCCCCCAAGCCATCCATGCCGGCCATGGGCACCCAAAACCCCCATGTGTGAGTGAACAGCCTCCCCTGGGTACCCATAGTGAAATCAGGCTTAAAGTGACCTGTGGCGCCCCCCTGTGGATGGATCTTGGTGGGGGTGCTTGGACCCCTTCTTGGGGTCTCCTCCAAGCCAGCCATGCCGACCATGGGCACCCAAAACCCCCATGTGTGAGTGAACAGCCTCCCCAGTGTACCCATAGTGAAATCAGGCTTAAAGTGACCTGTGGCGCCCCCCTGTGGATGGATCTTGGTGGGGGTGCTTGGACCCCTTCTTGGGGTCTCCCCCAAGCCAGCCATGCCGACCAAGGGCACCCAAAACCCCCATGTGTGAGTGAACAGCCTCCCCAGTGTCCCCCCAGTGAAATCAGGCCTAAAGTGACCTGTGGCGCCCCCCTGTGGATGGATTCGGCTGTGGGTGCTTGGACCCCTTCTTGGGGTCTCCCCCAAGCCAGCCATGCCGACCAAGGGCACCCAAAACCCCCATGTGTGAGTGAACAGCCTCCCCTGGGTACCCATAGTGAAATCAGGCTTAAAGTGACCTGTGGCGCCCCCCTGTGGATGGATCCGGGTGTGGGGTCTTGGACCCCCCCTTGGGGTCACCCCCAAGCCGGCCAAGGGCACCCAAAACCCCCATGTGTGAGGTAAGAGCCTCCCCTGGTTCTCCTAGTGTCCGCCGGCGGTTTACCATATGGGGGTGTCTGACCACCACCCCAATCCGAGAAAAGTGCATCAAAATCGGCCTCCGTGAGCCAGGAGTCGGTCCCTGGTTCTCATAGTGTCAACCGGATGATTTCCATATGGGGGTGTCTGACCACCACCCCAATCCGAGAAAAGTGCAACAAAATCGGCCTCCGTGAGCCAGGAGTCGGTCCCTGGTTCTCCTGGTGTCCGCCGGCGGTTATCCATATGGGGGTGTCTGACCACCACCCCAATCCGAGAAAAGTGCATCAAAATCGGCCTCCGTGAGCCAGGAGTCGGTCCCTGGTTCTCATAGTGTCAACCGGATGGTTTCCATATGGGGGTGTCTGACCACCAACCCAATCCGAGAAAAGTGCATCAAAATCGGCCTTCCGGGAGCCAGGAGTCGGTCCCCTGGTTCTCATAGTGTCAACCGGATGATTTCCATATGGGGGTGTCTGACCACCAACCCAATCCGAGAAAAGTGCATCAAAATCGGCCTTCCGGGAGCCAGGAGTCGGTCCCTGGTTCTCCTGGTGTCAACCGGATGGTTTCCATATGGGGGTGTCTGACCACCAACCCAATCCGAGAAAAGTGCATCAAAATCGGCCTTCCGGGAGCCAGGAGTCGGTCCCTGGTTCTCATAGTGTCAACCGGATGATTTCCATATGGGGGTGTCTGACCACCAACCCAATCCGAGAAAAGTGCATCAAAATCGGCCTTCCGGGAGCCAGGAGTCGGTCCCTGGTTCTCATAGTGTCAACCGGATGATTTCCATATGGGGGTGTCTGACCACCAACCCAATCCGAGAAAAGTGCATCAAAATCGGCCTTCCGGGAGCCAGGAGTCGGTCCCTGGTTCTCATAGTGTCAACCGGATGGTTTCCATATGGGGGTGTCTGACCACCAACCCAATCCGAGAAAAGTGCATCAAAATCGGCCTTCCGGGAGCCAGGAGTCGGTCCCTGGTTCTCCTGGTGTCAACCGGATGGTTTCCATATGGGGGTGTCTGACCACCAACCCAATCCGAGAAAAGTGCATCAAAATCGGCCTTCCGGGAGCCAGGAGTCGGTCCCTGGTTCTCATAGTGTCAACCGGATGATTTCCATATGGGGGTGTCTGACCACCAACCCAATCCGAGAAAAGTGCATCAAAATCGGCCTTCCGGGAGCCAGGAGTCGGTCCCTGGTTCTCCTGGTGTCAACCGGATGGTTTCCATATGGGGGTGTCTGACCACCAACCCAATCCGAGAAAAGTGCATCAAAATCGGCCTTCCGGGAGCCAGGAGTCGGTCCCTGGTTCTCATAGTGTCAACCGGATGGTTTCCATATGGGGGTGTCTGACCACCAACCCAATCCGAGAAAAGTGCATCAAAATCGGCCTTCCGGGAGCCAGGAGTCGGTCCCTGGTTCTCATAGTGTCAACCGGATGATTTCCATATGGGGGTGTCTGACCACCAACCCAATCCGAGAAAAGTGCATCAAAATCGGCCTTCCGGGAGCCAGGAGTCGGTCCCTGGTTCTCATAGTGTCAACCGGATGATTTCCATATGGGGGTGTCTGACCAC
Source organism: Coregonus lavaretus (assembly GCF_964263955.1). Taxonomy (NCBI): domain Eukaryota; kingdom Metazoa; phylum Chordata; class Actinopteri; order Salmoniformes; family Salmonidae; genus Coregonus; species Coregonus lavaretus. The sequence continues at coordinate 6,188 of NW_028166705.1, forward strand.
CAACCCAATCCGAGAAAAGTGCATCAAAATCGGCCTTCCGGGAGCCAGGAGTCGGTCCCTGGTTCTCATAGTGTCAACCGGATGATTTCCATATGGGGGTGTCTGACCACCAACCCAATCCGAGAAAAGTGCATCAAAATCGGCCTTCCGGGAGCCAGGAGTCGGTCCCTGGTTCTCATAGTGTCAACCGGATGATTTCCATATGGGGGTGTCTGACCACCAACCCAATCCGAGAAAAGTGCATCAAAATCGGCCTTCCGGGAGCCAGGAGTCGGTCCCTGGTTCTCATAGTGTCAACCGGATGATTTCCATATGGGGGTGTCTGACCACCAACCCAATCCGAGAAAAGTGCATCAAAATCGGCCTTCCGGGAGCCAGGAGTCGGTCCCTGGTTCTCCTGGTGTCAACCGGATGGTTTCCATATGGGGGTGTCTGACCACCAACCCAATCCGAGAAAAGTGCATCAAAATCGGCCTTCCGGGAGCCAGGAGTCGGTCCCTGGTTCTCATAGTGTCAACCGGATGATTTCCATATGGGGGTGTCTGACCACCAACCCAATCCGAGAAAAGTGCATCAAAATCGGCCTTCCGGGAGCCAGGAGTCGGTCCCTGGTTCTCCTGGTGTCCGCCGGCGGTTATCCATATGGGGGTGTCTGACCACCAACCCAATCCGAGAAAAGTGCATCAAAATCGGCCTTCCGTGAGGCAGGAGTCGGTCCCTGGTTCTCCTGTTGTCAACCGGATGATTTCCATATGGGGGTGTCTGACCACCACCCCAATCCGAAAAAAGTGCATCAAATCGGCCTTCCGTGAGCCAGGAGTCGGTCCCTGGTTCTCCTGGTGTCCGCCGGCGGACAACCATGTTGGGGTGTCTGACCCACAACCCAATCCGACCAAGTGCACCCAAATCGGCGCCTTCCGTGAGCCAGGAGTCGGTCTCTGGTTCTCCCATCGACCGCCGGCGGTCTTCCATGTGGGGGTGTCTGACCCACAACCCAATCCGACCAAGAGCACCCATGTCGGCCTTGTGTGAGTCAGGAGCCGTTCCCCCTGGTTCTCATTTGGGTTACCATGCACGAAGGGACATAGTGCAATTTCGGCCGATTTTTCCGATTTTTTCAAATAATGTTTAAAAATACTTCCCGATGAGCTAGAGGTCCCAAATTTGGTCTATTATCCTCTTTTATGATGAACTTCCATTACCTAAAAGGGTTTTTCTTAACTCGTATAGGAACATCAACCGTTCTGACCCCTATTTTTTTTTTTCACTTTTCTAACATAATTAAAATATAGTAAAAAATTTCCAAAAACGAA
>NW_028166705.1:17500-22500 GCF_964263955.1 Coregonus lavaretus
GTGAGAGATGGTTTGAGCGGACACAGAGTGTGGGCCTGGAGGCATGGAGGTCGGGGAGGCCCATGCAGTGAGCTGCAGTCTCAGTCCGAGTGAGAGATGGTTTGAGCGGACACAGAGTGTGGGCCTGGAGGCATGGAGGTCGGGGAGGCCCATGCAGTCCATGCAGTGAGCTGCAGTCTCAGTCCGAGTGAGAGATGGTTTGAGCGGACACAGAGTGTGGGCCTGGAGGCATGGAGGTCGGGGACGCCCATGCAGTGAGCTGCAGTCTCAGTCCGAGTGAGAGATGGTTTGAGCGGACACGGAGTGTTGGGCCTGGAGGCATGGAGGTCGGGGACGCCCATGCAGTGAGCTGCAGTCTCAGTCCGAGTGAGAGATGGTTTGAGCGGACACGGAGTGTGGGCCTGGAGGCATGGAGGTCGGGGAGGCCCATGCAGTGAGCTGCAGTCTCAGTCCGAGTGAGAGATGGTTTGAGCGGACACAGAGTGTGGGCCTGGAGGCATGGAGGTCGGGGACGCCCATTGCAGTGAGCTGCAGTCTCAGTCCGAGTGAGAGATGGTTTGAGCGGACCACGGAGTGTGGGCCTGGAGGCATGGAGGTCGGGGACCGCCCATGCAGTGAGCTGCAGTCTCAGTCCGAGTGAGAGATGGTTTGAGCGGACACGGAGTGTGGGCCTGGAGGCATGGAGGTCGGGGACGCCCATGCAGTGAGCTGCAGTCTCAGTCCGAGTGAGAGATGGTTTGAGCGGGCAGGGAGTGTGGGCTTGGTGGTCGTGGTTCTGGAGCCAGGCCATCCAGGGAGTGAGCTGCAGTCTGAGGCGAGTGAGAGAGGGTTTGAGTGGGCAGGGAGTGTGGCTTGGTGGTCGTGGTTCTGGAGCCCAGGCCATCCAGGGAGTGAGCTGCAGTCTGAGGCCGAGTGAGAGAGGGTTTGAGTGGGCAGGGAGTGTGGGCTTGGTGGGTCGTGGTTCTGGAGCCCAGGCCATCCAGGGAGTGAGCTGCAGTCTGAGGCCGAGTGAGAGAGGGTTTGAGTGGGCAGGAGTGTGGGCTTGGTGGTCGTGGTTCTGGAGCCCAGGCCATCCAGGGAGTGAGCTGCAGTCTCAGGCCGAGTGAGAGAGGGTTTCACTGGGCATGGAGTGTAGAGATGGAGGCAATGAGCTCCAGAGGTCACAAAGGTCAATGTGGGCCTGCATGGCTGTCAGCAGGGCCACAGAGAGAAGGCCCAAGTGAATAGGTGTGTCTGTGTGAGTGAGTGAACCTGTCTCATAGGGGGCAGAGCAGGCATCCCTTTGGGGGCTGTCTGCTCTGTCCCCCTTTTTTTTTGGCCCTCCTATACCTCTGGAGGTCAAGGGAGTAAGCTGTACTCTCAAGCCCATGTGAGAGAGGCTTTTAATGGGAAGAGAGAGTTTAAAAAGAGGCATGGAGCTCCAGAGGTCACAAAGGTCAATGTGGGCCTGCATGGATGTCAGCAGGGCATGAGGGAGAAGGCCCAAGTGAATAGGTGTGTCTGTGTGAGTGAGTGAACCTGTCTCATAGGGGGGCAGAGCAGGCATCCCCTTTGGGGCTGTCTGCTCTGTCCCCCTTTTTTTTTGGCCTCCTATACCTCTGGAGGTCAAGGGAGTAAGCTGTACTCTCAAGCCCATGGAGAGAGGGTTTTAATAGGGAGAGAGTGATTAAAAAGAGGCATGGTGCTCCAGGGAGTGAGCTGTACTCTCATGCCCATGGGAGATGCCCTTTACTAGGCAGGGAGTTTAGAACAAGGTGCATGGAGCCTCCAGAGGTCACAAAGGTCAATGTGGGCCTGCATGGATGTCAGCAGGGCATGAGGGAGAAGGCCCAAGTGAATAGGTTTGTCTGTGTGTGTCTGTGTGAGTGAGTGAGTGAGTGTGTGTGTGAACCTTTCCCACAGGAGGGCAGCACTGTGCAGGCAGCTCCAATGGAGGCTGGCTGCTCTGTGCCCATGTATTATTTGTTCTCTCTCTCTCTCTCTCCCTTTCTTCTGGCCTGCTGGGTCACTTTTGTGTGTGGAGGGCTGGACTCTGTCTCACCCATCCCAGCCATGGGCACCCAGAATGCCCATGTGTGAGTCAGGAGCCCTCCCCTGGTTCTCCTAGTGAAAATGACCTGTGGCGCCCCCCTGTGGATGGATCTTGGTGGGGGTGCTTGGACCCCTTCTTGGGGTCCCCCCCAAGCCAGCCATGCCGACCAAGGGCACCCAAAACCCCCATGTGTGAGTGAAAAGCCTCCCCTGGGTCCCCATAGTGAAATCCGGCCTAAAGTGACCTGTGGCGCCCCCCTGTGGATGGATCCGGCTGTGGGTCTTGGACCCCTTCTTGGGGTCCCCCCCAAGCCAGCCATGCCGACCAAGGGCACCCAAAACCCCCATGTGTGAGTGAAAAGCCTCCCCTGGGTCCCCATAGTGAAATCCGGCCTAAAGTGACCTGTGGCGCCCCCCTGTGGATGGATCCGGCTGTGGGGTCTTGGACCCCTTCTTGGGGTCCCCCCAAGCCATCCATGCCGGCCATGGGCACCCAAAACCCCCATGTGTGAGTGAACAGCCTCCCCTGGGTACCCATAGTGAAATCAGGCTTAAAGTGACCTGTGGCGCCCCCCTGTGGATGGATCTTGGTGGGGGTGCTTGGACCCCTTCTTGGGGTCTCCTCCAAGCAGCCATGCCGACCATGGGCACCAAAACCCCCATGTGTGAGTGAACAGCCTCCCCAGTGTACCCATAGTGAAATCAGGCTTAAAGTGACCTGTGGCGCCCCCCTGTGATGGATCTTGGTGGGGGTGCTTGGACCCCTTCTTGGGTCTCCCCCAAGCCAGCCATGCCGACCAAGGGCACCCAAAACCCCCATGTGTGAGTGAACAGCCTCCCCAGTGTCCCCCCAGTGAAATCAGGCCTAAAGTGACCTGTGGCGCCCCCCTGTGGATGGATTCGGCTGTGGGTGCTTGGACCCCTTCTTGGGGTCTCCCCCAAGCCAGCCATGCCGACCAGGGCACCCAAAACCCCCATGTGTGAGTGAACAGCCTCCCCTGGGTACCCATAGTGAAATCAGGCTTAAAGTGACCTGTGGCGCCCCCCTGTGGATGGATCCGGGTGTGGGGTCTTGGACCCCCCCTTGGGGTCACCCCCAAGCCGGCCAAGGGCACCCAAAACCCCCATGTGAGGTAAGAGCCTCCCCTGGTTCTCCTAGTGTCCGCCGGCGGTTTACCATATGGGGGTGTCTGACCACCACCCCAATCCGAGAAAAGTGCATCAAAATCGGCCTCCGTGAGCCAGGAGTCGGTCCCTGGTTCTCATAGTGTCAACCGGATGATTTCCATATGGGGGTGTCTGACCACCACCCCAATCCGAGAAAAGTGCAACAAAATCGGCCTCCGTGAGCCAGGAGTCGGTCCCTGGTTCTCCTGGTGTCCGCCGGCTGGTTATCCATATGGGGGTGTCTGACCACCACCCCAATCCGAGAAAAGTGCATCAAAATCGGCCTTCCGTGAGCCAGGAGTCGGTCCCTGGTTCTCATAGTGTCAACCGGATGGTTTCCATATGGGGGTGTCTGACCACCAACCCAATCCGAGAAAAGTGCATCAAAATCGGCCTTCCGGGAGCCAGGAGTCGGTCCCTGGTTCTCATAGTGTCAACCGGATGATTTCCATATGGGGGTGTCTGACCACCAACCCAATCCGAGAAAAGTGCATCAAAATCGGCCTTCCGGGAGCCAGGAGTCGGTCCCTGGTTCTCCTGGTGTCAACCGGATGGTTTCCATATGGGGGTGTCTGACCACCAACCCAATCCGAGAAAAGTGCATCAAAATCGGCCTTCCGGGAGCCAGGAGTCGGTCCCTGGTTCTCATAGTGTCAACCGGATGATTTCCATATGGGGGTGTCTGACCACCAACCCAATCCGAGAAAAGTGCATCAAAATCGGCCTTCCGGGAGCCAGGAGTCGGTCCCTGGTTCTCATAGTGTCAACCGGATGATTTCCATATGGGGGTGTCTGACCACCAACCCAATCCGAGAAAAGTGCATCAAAATCGGCCTTCCGGGAGCCAGGAGTCGGTCCCTGGTTCTCATAGTGTCAACCGGATGGTTTCCATATGGGGGTGTCTGACCACCAACCCAATCCGAGAAAAGTGCATCAAAATCGGCCTTCCGGGAGCCAGGAGTCGGTCCCTGGTTCTCATAGTGTCAACCGGATGGTTTCCATATGGGGGTGTCTGACCACCAACCCAATCCGAGAAAAGTGCATCAAAATCGGCCTTCCGGGAGCCAGGAGTCGGTCCCTGGTTCTCATAGTGTCAACCGGATGATTTCCATATGGGGGTGTCTGACCACCAACCCAATCCGAGAAAAGTGCATCAAAATCGGCCTTCCGGGAGCCAGGAGTCGGTCCCTGGTTCTCATAGTGTCAACCGGATGGTTTCCATATGGGGGTGTCTGACCACCAACCCAATCCGAGAAAAGTGCATCAAAATCGGCCTTCCGGGAGCCAGGAGTCGGTCCCTGGTTCTCATAGTGTCAACCGGATGGTTTCCATATGGGGGTGTCTGACCACCAACCCAATCCGAGAAAAGTGCATCAAAATCGGCCTTCCGGGAGCCAGGAGTCGGTCCCTGGTTCTCATAGTGTCAACCGGATGATTTCCATATGGGGGTGTCTGACCACCAACCCAATCCGAGAAAAGTGCATCAAAATCGGCCTTCCGGGAGCCAGGAGTCGGTCCCTGGTTCTCATAGTGTCAACCGGATGATTTCCATATGGGGGTGTCTGACCACCAACCCAATCCGAGAAAAGTGCATCAAAATCGGCCTTCCGGGAGCCAGGAGTCGGTCCCTGGTTCTCATAGTGTCAACCGGATGATTTCCATATGGGGGTGTCTGACCACCAACCCAATCCGAGAAAAGTGCATCAAAATCGGCCTTCCGGGAGCCAGGAGTCGGTCCCTGGTTCTCATAGTGTCAACCGGATGATTTCCATATGGGGGTGTCTGACCACCAACCCAATCCG
>NW_028166704.1:0-32500 GCF_964263955.1 Coregonus lavaretus
TGTCACAACACAACTGATTGGCTCAAACACATTAAGAAGGAAAGAAATTCCACAAGTTAACTTTTAACAAGGCACAGCTGTTAATTGGAATGCATTCCAGGTGACTACCTCATGAAGCTGGTTGAGAGAATGCCAAGAGTGTGCAAAGCTGTCATGAAGGCAAATGGTGGCTACTTTGAAGAATCTAAAATCTAAAATATATTTTGATTTGTTTAACACTTGTTTGGTTACTACATGATTCCTGTCATATGTGTTATTTCCTAGTTTTGATGTCTTCACTATTATTCTACAATGTAGAAAATAGTAAAAATAAAGAAAATCCCTGGAATGTGTAGGTGTGTCCAAACTTTTGACTGGTACTGTATATAAAATACAAACACAAAACATGAATAGAGTAGCGTAAAACTTACTGTAGTTGAGATCCACTCTGACGATTGGAGAGTCGATGTATTCACTGATGCCGTAGCGATTTTCAGCCCTGATTCTGAACTGGTACTCCAGTCCTGTTATGAGCTTCATGATTTTCATTGTGCATTTCACAACAACTGAGGAGACTTCAGTCCAGTCGGCGCTTGTTGTTTCTCGTTTCAGTATTATGTAGTTTGTGACGGGGCTTCCACCGTCATAATGAGGAGGAAGCCACGTCAGACTCACACTGTCCTCCGTCACCTCAGACATTCCAACAGGACCAACTGGGGCGCTGGGTCTATCCAGGACCACAATGTTCACAAAAGACCTGCAGGCTCCACTGGAGTTGGAGGCACAGATGTCGTACCTTCCTGAATCAGTAGCAGCGCTCTCACGAAGATTGATGATAAGATATTCGGGAGTTACTTCAGAGTTGAATCTCATCGTTGACTTCAACACAACATCAGCCTTTGAAAGATAAATCTTTGGCACAGGTTTTCCGGTAAGTGGGATCTCGCATTTCAGGTTTGATCCTGCTCTGACGTAGACCATATTGTCAGGGAACTTGTTCATGTTAATCTCAGGAGGTTCTGTTGAAAGACAGAAAAAGGGGGGGACAAATGAAGACTTATTATTTAATTGAGGGTATCAGATCAAAATGAAACAATCTACATGTAAGAATTCGTTTTCCAGATTCACACAAAGAATGTAGTAAACTACCTCTCTTGGGTTATGAATGCAGTAAACTACCTCTCTTGGGTTATGAATGCAGTAAACTACCTCTCTTGGGTTATGAATGCAGTAAACTACCTCTCTTGGGTTATGAATGCAGTAAACTACCTCTCTTGGGTTATGCTCTGCAATTCTCTACCCTTAGTAACTGTAAATGTAGGGCTGGGCAACAACTCACCGAGTTGCCCTTTAACTAACACAGGGAGAGCCATTTCTGTAGGGTCACTGAATCCAGCGTGGTTTTCAGCACGAACTCTGAATAAGTATTCAGTAGCTTCCTTCAGGTCGTACACCACAAAATGGACGCTCTTGGTGACGCCACACTTCACCCATTTATCCTGACCCTTCTCAAGAGCATCGACTCGATAACTGGTGATTCTGCTACCGCCGTCATTCTCAGGCTTGACCCATGCAAGTGAGACACTTTCCTTGGTGATCTCGGTGACTTCGATGGTTGGTGGCGGGCTGGGTTTTTCTGAAATCGAGAAGAAACTACCGTTTTTTAAATAACACACTAAAATGAAATATTAAACAAATATTTGAAAGCTTACATTTGGACTTTCAGTTCTAGTATACCTGTAATCATTGCTCCATATTTGGTCTCAGCTGACAGGCCGACTCCATACTCGTTTTCACCACTGACTCTGAAGTAGTACACTCCTCCCTCTTGTAGGTCTGACACTCTGTAGGTCAGACGAGGACATGAATCTGTGACTCTGGTCCATCCCTTGTTGCTCACCTCACGAATATCAACAAGGTAGTTTGTGACCGCAGCGCCGCCTTCGTTTTCTGGGGTATCCCATGTAACTGTTGCAGAGCTCTTGGTAACATCCTTGACCCCAACACGGCATGGCGGGCCAGGAGAGTCAAGAACCCTGACGTTTAATGTACATGTGACTTTTCCAGCAGCGTTTTGTAAAGTCACCGTATATTTTCCAGAGTCGTCTCTTGTTGCTTGTTCCACTGTGATAGACGTGACGGTATCAGTGGTATGAATACTGGCCCTCACTCTCAGGTCAACATCTGCCTTGTCCCACATAACGTTAGGAACAGGCTTGCCCCTGAATGGCACAGTTAAGGTGAATGAACCGCCGTCCTTTACGAGAAGAGTCTTTCGCATCTCATTGCTGATATTAAACTGTGGTTCCTCTTCTCTGTCCTCAGCTACTTGTGGATCAGTAGGAGGACTTGCCTCACTGACACCAATCTTGTTGATGGATTTGACAACAAATATGTATTCTGCTCCAGATGTCAATCCAACGACAGTGAATTCAGTGTTCTCTGTGTTTGAAACACCGACGCACCAGTCCTCTTCATCCGTTCTCTTACATTCAACACAGTATCCCGTTACAGATGCTCCCCCATCAAACAATGGCTTATTCCATGAAAGAGTTACAGAAGTCTTGGTTGAGTCAATGACTTTGGGTTTAGCTGGTGGCGATGGCAGGAATTGTGGATCCTCCGCTTTTGTCAGTTGGCAAGGAATACTTGGGGGACTCAAGCCTGCAGCATTTTCTGCATAGACTCTGTACTCATACTCACACCCCTCACAGAGATTGGATGCCTTGACCCTAAGGTCATACACAGGCTTCGTGTTCACCTGTACCCAGCGCAATCCAGATTTCTCTCGTTTCTCAATAACGTAGCCAGAAATGCTGCTTCCTCCATCGGACTCAGGTCTTTTCCAACAGATTGTCATCGTCTCACTTGTTATACTGGTGATTTCAACATCTGTCGGTGCAGCAGGGACAGTGAATGGATCTGTGGCCATGGTTGGCTCACTCTCCAAGGCTTCACCTTCTCCATATTCATTCACTGCCCTTACTCTGAAGATGTATTCTTTTCCTTTACGCAGATTGGTGACCTTGCATGTTGTAGCCTTCATGTCTTCATGTACTGAAGTCCAGGTGACACGGCTGGTTTCACATTTCTCAACTATATAGTGCATAATTTCTGCACCACCGTTTTCTTGAGGTGGTCCCCAGGTCAAAGTGCATTTCTCTGCTGTCAGACCGGTGACACCCAATGGCCCAGAGGATGGTCCAGGGCGGTCCAGAACCTTACAGTTGACAGACAAGGACCTGGTACCAGCAATGTTCTGTACTGTTACAATGTACTGGCCAGAGTCTCTTCGGATAGTGTCTCTGACTAGTAATGTGTTGGTGCCGTGTGTTGAAGTGATCTCTATTCTTGCCTTGGCCTCAATCCTTTCACCATCCTTTGACCATGAAATGACTGGACGCGGACACCCAGAAATATCTGCATCGATTCTCAGAACATCTCCAGCTTTGACAATGACCAATTTCTTATACTTGTTATCCAAGACAATGCGAGGTAGAACCACGTCATCCTTGACTGTGATGGCACCTGTGCATTGTGATGGCTCACTGAGTACTCCAGCTGAGTTCTTCGCGATAACATGGAATTCATATTGTACGTCTTCCGTAAGTTCTATAATTTCGAAGCATGTTTCCTGGACATTGGTGAAATTGCACTTTAGCCAACATCCATCCGGAAGCTCCCTGCGTTCAACAATGTAGCCAGTCACCTTGGCTCCACCGTCATTCTCTGGCTTGGACCAAGTAAGAGAAACTGAAGTTCTTGTGATGTCTGTGACTGTAAGGTTAGCAGGAGGATCACATGGATCTCTTGCAGCTACGGGATCGGAAGCTTTGGTGCAAGGTCCAACGCCGGCAATATTCTCAGCAGAAACACGGAATTCATACCGCAAGCTTTCTTCAATGCCATTCACTTTAAATTCTGTTTCAGCGATGAGACGTCCTCTGTTAGTCCTTGTCCAGCGAATACTGCTATAGTCCTTCATTTCCAGGTGATAACCGATGATTGGACTTCCACCGTCACTGGCTGGTTCATTCCATGTAACCAACATGAAGGACTTTGTAGCTTGGGCAACTTGGAGGGTTGTGGGAGGGCCAGGTGTCTTGAAGGGGTACTGTGCAACAACTGGATCAGATTCCACAGCATGGCTCATGCCGTAGCGGTTTTCAGCTGCAATTCGGAATTGATATTCAGTGCCTTGTGTCAAGCGAGGAACTTTAATAGATGTTCTGGCAACTGTGGCTGAAACAGTCTTCCAGGTTGTAGTGGTAGTATCTCTCTTCTCTACAACGTAGTTGCTGATGGGACATCCTCCATCGTAGCGTGGGGGATCCCAAGACAGTGAAATATAGTCAGCGCTCACTTCATCGACCTTGATTGCACCTGGTGGGCCAGGTTTATCCAAGATGATAACAGCTATTACCGCTGATTTTCTGCCAACTGTGTTGGTTAAGGTGATCTCATAGTTCCCGGATTCCTCCCTGGTTGTGTTTCTGATAGTGATTTTTGATGAGTTATTAGATGTTAGAACGCTAACCCTGGTTGTCTCCTTCAATTCAGCACCATCTTTCTTCCATGAAACCTCAGGTTCAGGTCTTCCCTTGAATGGAACATCAATCTTCAGATCATCTCCTGCCTTGACACTGTATGAGTGGCTCATTAGATCTATGACGGGTTCCATTGTGTTGTCATTTACTGGCTTGGCCAGTGGCTTCGTGTCACTCCTGTCTGTAATATTTGTTCCATCTTTGGTCTCAGATGGTACGCCGACTCCATACTCGTTTTCACCAGTGACTCTGAAGTAGTACACTCCTCCCTCTTGTAGGTCTGACACTCTGTAGGTCAGACGAGGACATGAATCTGTGACTCTGGTCCATCCCTTGTTGCTCACCTCACGAATATCAACAAGGTAGTTTGTGACCGCAGCGCCGCCTTCGTTTTCTGGGGTATCCCATGTAACTGTTGCAGAGCTCTTGGTGACATCCTTGACCCCAACACGGCATGGCGGGCCAGGAGAGTCAAGAACCCTGACGTTTAATGTACATGTGACTTTTCCAGCAGCGTTTCGTAAAGTCACCGTATATTTTCCAGAGTCGTCTCTTGTTGCTTGTTCCACTGTGATAGACGTGACGGTATCAGTGGTATGAATACTGGCCCTCACTCTCAGGTCAACATCTGCCTTGTCCCACATAACATTAGGAACAGGCTTGCCCCTGAATGGCACAGTTAAGGTGAATGAACCGCCGTCCTTTACGAGAAGAGTCTTTCGCATCTCATTGCTGATATTAAACTGTGGTTCCTCTTCTCTGTCCTCAGCTACTTGTGGATCAGTGGGAGGGCTTGGCTCACTGACACCAATCTTGTTGATGGATTTGACAACAAATATGTATTCTGCTCCTGATGTCAATCCAACGACAGTGAATTCAGTGTTCTCTGTGTTTGAAACACCGACGCACCAGTCCTCTTCATCCGTTCTCTTACATTCAACACAGTATCCTGTTACAGCAGCTCCCCCATCAAACAATGGCTTATTCCATGAAAGAGTTACAGAAGTCTTGGTTGAGTCAATGACTTTGGGTTTAGCTGGTGGCGATGGCAGGAATTGTGGATCCTCCGCTTTTGTCAGTTGGCAAGGAATACTTGGGGGACTCAAGCCTGCAGCATTTTCTGCATAGACTCTGTACTCATACTCACACCCCTCACAGAGATTGGATGCCTTGACCCTAAGGTCATACACAGGCTTCGTGTTCACCTGTACCCAGCGCAATCCAGATTTCTCTCGTTTCTCAATAACGTAGCCAGAAATGCTGCTTCCTCCATCGGACTCGGGTCTTTTCCAACAGATTGTCATCGTCTCACTTGTTATACTGGTGATTTCAACATCTGTCGGTGCAGCAGGGACAGTGAATGGATCTGTGGCCATGGTTGGCTCACTCTCCAAGGCTTCACCTTCTCCATATTCATTCACTGCCCTTACTCTGAAGATGTATTCTTTTCCTTTACGCAGATTGGTGACCTTGCATGTTGTAGCCTTCATGTCTTCATGTGCTGAAGTCCAGGTGACACGGCTGGTTTCACATTTCTCAACTATATAGTGCATAATTTCTGCACCACCGTTTTCTTGAGGTGGTCCCCAGGTCAAAGTGCATTTCTCTGCTGTCAGACCGGTGACACCCAATGGCCCAGAGGATGGTCCAGGGCGGTCCAGAACCTTACAGTTTACAGACAAGGACCTGGTACCAGCAATGTTCTGTACTGTTACAATGTACTGTCCAGAGTCTCTTCGGATAGTGTCTCTGACTAGTAATGTGTTGGTGCCGTGTGTTGAAGTGATCTCTATTCTTGCCTTGGCCTCAATCCTTTCACCATCCTTTGACCATGAAATGACTGGACGCGGGCACCCAGAAACATCTGCATCGATTCTCAGAACATCTCCAGCTTTGACAATGACCAATTTCTTATACTTGTTATCCAAGACAATGCGAGGTAGAACCACGTCATCCTTGACTGTGATGGCACCTGTGCATTGTGATGGCTCACTGAGTACTCCAGCTGAGTTCTTCGCGATAACATGGAATTCATATTGTACGTCTTCTGTAAGTTCTATAATTTCGAAGCGTGTTTCCTGGAGATTGGTGAAATTGCACTTTAGCCAACATCCATCCGGAAGCTCCCTGCGTTCAACAATGTAGCCAGTCACCTTGGCTCCACCGTCATTCTCTGGCTTGGACCAAGTAAGAGAAACTGAAGTTCTTGTGATGTCTGTGACTGTAAGGTTAGCAGGAGGATCACATGGATCTCTTGCGGCTACGGGATCGGAAGCTTTGGTGCAAGGTCCAACGCCGGCAATATTCTCAGCAGAAACACGGAATTCATACCGCAAGCTTTCTTCAATGCCATTCACTTTAAATTCTGTTTCAGCGATGAGACGTCCTCTGTTAGTCTTTGTCCAGCGAATACTGCTATAGTCCTTCATTTCCAGGTGATAACCGATGATTGGACTTCCACCGTCACTGGCTGGTTCATTCCATTTAACCAACATGAAGGACTTTGTAGCTTGGGCAACTTGGAGGGTAGTGGGAGGGCCAGGTGTCTTGAAGGGGTACTGTGCAACAACTGGATCAGATTCCACAGCATGGCTCATGCCGTAGCGGTTTTCAGCTGCAATTCGGAATTGATATTCAGTGCCTTGTGTCAAGCGAGGAACTTTAATAGATGTTCTGGCAACTGTGGCTGAAACAGTCTTCCATGTTGTAGTGGTAGTATCTCTCTTCTCTACAACGTAGTTGCCGATGGGACATCCTCCATCGTAGCGTGGGGGATCCCAAGACAGTGAAATATAGTCAGCGCTCACTTCATCTACCTCGATTGCACCTGGTGGGCCAGGTTTATCCAAGATGATAACAGCTATTACCGCTGATTTTCTGCCAACTGTGTTGGTTAAGGTGATCTCATAGTTCCCGGATTCCTCCCTGGTTGTGTTTCTGATAGTGATTTTTGATGAGTTATTAGATGTTAGAACGCTAACCCTGGTTGTCTCCTTCAATTCAGCACCATCTTTCTTCCATGAAACGTCAGGTTCAGGTCTGCCTCTAAATGGAACATCGATCTTCAGATCATCTCCTGCCTTGACACTGAATGTGTTGCACATCAGATCTATGACGGGTTCCACTGTGTTGTCCTTTACTACGACAGCCTCTGCCAGTAGCTTAGGTTCGCTCTTGCCTGTTTCATTGACTGCACTAATCCTAAATGAATATTCCTCGCCTGTTAAGAGTCCATCGATAGTTGATACCAATCCCCTTATCTCAGTACACACAGTCCATTTGTCATCGCTCTTGGTTTGCATTTCCACTGTGTAGCATTTGATTCTGCTACCACCATCATCATCAGGCTTTTCCCATGACAGACTCACACTGTCGTGAGTGACAGCTACAACAGCAACTTTACCAGGAGGCGAAGGAGCTTGTGATACCTTGATTGGTTCTGGTGTTTCAGCTGGCAAACCCACACCAAGCTCATTAACAGCTAGCACACGGAAATAGTAAAGTCCGCCCTCTATAAGGTTGTCAATCTTCATTCTATTTCTTCCACAGTTATCTGAAACACTGGTAAAGGCCCGTCTTTGAGCTTCTCTCTTCTCCACAATGTAATGTGTGATCTTAGCTCCGCCGTCAATCAGTGGAGGCTCCCAGGATAGTGACACAGAATCTCTAGTAATGTCCTTGACTTCAAAGCACTCAGGGGCACTTGGCGAGTCCAACACACTGACATTAATGAAAGCAGACTTCATACCGCTGACGTTCTCAAGAGTCAACACATACTTGCCAGTGTCAAGTCTGTTGACGGTGTGGATGACAAGGACTGTGTAGGAGCTCGTGACCTCAATGTGTGCACGCTCAGTAAGAGGACCTTCCATCTTGGACCACTTGACTCCAGGTTCAGGTCTTCCTCTGAATGGGACAAACAGACGCAGCGTTGCGCACGCCCGAACTGACACCATTTTCCTGAGGTCTGAATCTAGTTCAATCTCAGGGGCCTCAAGTCTTTCAGTCGTAACTATAGTCCCCGGGACATCAGCTGGATCCCCGACTCCTTCAGTGTTAATTGCACAGATGTGGAAGTTGTATTCTCCGTTTTCCTTCAGTCTTTTCACAGTGAAGTTTGTTTCTTCTACACCAGTTGGCGGCGTACAGGTCGTCCACTCTTCGTCCGTTACTTCCTTCATCTCAACAGCGTATCCTTTGACGGCTGCTCCACCATCATAGATGGGTTTTGTCCATGACAGGGAAACAGTTGTGGTTGAGTGGTCTGTCACCCTAGGGTTGTAAGGAGGACCTGGAGGATATAAGGGATCGCAAGCTTTGATATATCCTGTTGGTTCACTTGGCACTCCCACACCAGCAGAATTCTCAGCGGATACTCTGAACTCATAGGAATGCCCCTCGGTGAGTCCGGTGCATCTGAACCGGATATCATTAAGTCTTCTCTTGTTACACTTTGTCCATCTAACACCGTCTTTATCACGTTTTTCAACTACATAGCCATCGATTTCTGAGCCACCATCGTCTTCCGGCCGATTCCATGTAAGGACCATTGAGTCGCTTGTTACAGCACTCGCTTCAGGTGTGGAGGGAGCCCTGGGCGGCTTGAAAGGACAACGTGCAGTAACCGGGTCTGATTCAAGAGGTTCACCGGTGCCAAACTTATTCACCGCCTTAACTCTGAAGATGTACTCAGTGCCAGGTGCGAGTTTAGTCACTTTGTAGCTGACAGCTTGGGTTTCCGGTTGGACTACAGTCCATGACATGCGGTTGGTTACCCTCTTCTCAATGATGTAATGGGAAACACTGGCGCCGCCATCTTGTAACGGATGACTCCAGTGAAGCGTGGCTTTCTCTGCAGTCACACCAGTTATCTTCATTGGACCATCAGGTGGACCAGGTCTATCAAGAACCTTAACATTGACAGGTATGTCTTTCTTTCCAGCCACATTGCTGAGACTCAGGACGAACTGTCCACCATCTATTCTGATACAATCTATGACTGTTAGAACGGTGCGTTCAAAGGTTTTTATGACCTCCATTCTTGGGGCCGTTTTATCGATTTCTTTTCCATCTTTTAACCATTTGACTCTGGGGAGTGGGGTCCCCAGAATATCTGCCCCGATAACAAATGTTTCACCAGCACGGACGACAATACCATCCTTAAACTTTGGATCCATCGATGCTGTTGGTGACTCGATTTCCATGGCGGCCCTTGTCACTGATGACACAAATGGAATACCAGGTGCAAGAGGTTCACTAAGCGAGAGAGAGAGAATGGAAGGAGAGAGAAAGAAAGATAAATACCGTACCAGTCAAAGGTTTGGACACACCTACTCATTCAAGGGTTTTTGTTTATTTCTACTATTTTCTACATTGTAGAATAATAGTGAAGACATCAGAACTATGAAATAACACATATGGAATCATGTAGTAACCAAAAACGTGCTAAACAAATCAAAATATATTTTATATTTTAGATTCTTCAAAGTAGTCACCCTTTGCCTTGATGACAGCTTTGCACACTCTTGGCATTCTTTCAACCAGCTTCACCTGAAATGCTTTTCTAACAGTCTTGAAGGAGTTCCCACATATGCTGAGCACTTGTTGGCTGCTTTTCCTTAACTCTGCCGTCCGACTCATCCCAAACCATCTCAATTGGGTTGAGGTCGGGAGATTGTGGAGGCCAGGTCATAATAATATAATAATATGCCATTTAGCAGACGCTTTTATCCAAAGCGACTTACAGTCATGCGTGCATACATTTTTGTGTATGGGTGGTCCCGGGGATCGAACCCACTACCCTGGCGTTACAAGCGCCGTGCTCTACCAGCTGAGCTACAGAGGACCACATCTGATGCAGCACTCCATCACTCTCCTTCTTGGTAAAATAGCCCTTACACAGCCTGGAGGTGTGTTGGGTCATTGTTCTGTTGAAAAACAAATGATTGTCCCACTAAGCGCAAACCAGATGGGATGGTGTATCGCTGCAGAATGCTGTGGTAGCTATGCTGGTTAAGTGTGCCTTGAATTCTAAATAAATCACAGACAGTCTCACCAGAAAAGCACCCCACACCATCACACCACCTCCTCCATTCTTCACGGTGGGAACCACACATACGGAGATCATCCGTTCACCTACTCTGCGTCTCACAAAGACACAGCGGTTGGAACCAAAAATCTCAAATTTGGACTCCAGACCAAAGGACAAATTTCCACTGGTCTAATGTCCATTGCTCGTGTTTCTTGGCCAAAGCAAGTCTCATCTTCTTATTGGTGTCCTTTAGTAGTGGTTTCTTTGCAGCAATTCGACCATGAAGGCCTGATTCACACAGTCCCCTCTGAACAGTTGATGTTGAGATGTGTCTGTTACTTGAACTCGGTGAAGCATTTATTTGAGCTGCAATTTCTGAGGCTGGTAATTCTAATGAACTTATCCTCTGCAGCAGAGGTAACTCTGGGTCTTCCATTCCTGTGGCAGCACTCATGAGAGCCAGTTTCATCATAGCGCTTGATGGTTTTTGCGACTGCACTTGAAGAATATTTTGCGGATTGACTGACCTTTATCTCTTAAAGTAATGATGGACTGTCGTTTCTCTTTGCTTATTTGAGCTGTTCTTGCCATAATATGGACTTGGTATTTTACCAAATATGGCTATCTTCTGTATACCACCCATACCTTGTCACAACACAACTGATTGGCTCAAACACATTAAGAAGGAAAAAAATTCCACAAATTAACATTTAACAAGGCACACATGTTAATTTAAATGCATTCCAGGTGACTACCTCATGAAGCTGGTTGAGAGAATACCAAGAGTGTGCAAAGCTGTCATCAAGGCAAAGGGTGGCTACTTTGAAGAATCTCAAATCTAAAATATATTTTGATTTGTTTAGCACTTTTTTGGTTACTACATGATTTCATATGTGTTATTTCATAGTTTTGATGTCTTCACTATTATTCTACAACATAGAAAATAAAATAAAAACCCTTGAATGAGTAGGTGTGTCCAAACTTTTTTTTTGTCATTTAGCAGACGCTCTTATCCAGAGCGACTTACAGGAGCAATTAGGGTTAAGTGGCTTGCTCAAGGGCATATCGACAGATTTTTCACCTAGCCGGCTCGGGGATTAGAAGCAGCGACCTTTCGGTTACTGGCACAACGCTCTTACCCACTAAGCTACCTGCCGCCCCTCTTTTGACTCGTACTGTATGTATAATTAGATGTGACACATTAATAAAACCTTATTGATTTTGAACTATGAATCCCATTTCTGTTATCTTCATTCAATTGAAGGCTTATGTTTTGGAGTTCCCCTTGGCTCCTTATTCATTCAAGTGGTGACATAGTCGAGCACCACCTAGTGGTCTGTTACATAGAGATATTCTATAATATAATAATAATAATAATAATAATAATAATAATAATAATAATAATAATAATAATAATAATAATAATAATAATAATAATAATGTGGTCCTCTGTAGCTCAATTGGTAGAGCATGGAGCTTGTAACGCCAGGGTAGTGGGTTCGATCCACGGGACCACCCATACGTAAAAATGTATGCACACAAGACTGTAAGTCGCTTTGGATAAAAGCATCTGCTAAATATTATATTATATTATAATGTTGAGATATGCTATAGTATTGATTTACAAGGATTTTTGCAGGTGAAGATGGCAATAGTCAAATTGTGTTTGACCAGATACAATGCTCTTTTACAGTAAAGAAATTGACAACAGACTTTCAGCACGCTTATTGGGAAGGACATTCAACAATCACAGCACTTACACAAATGACTGATGATCGGCTGAGAGAAATTGATGATAAATAGATTGTGGGGGCTGTTTTGTTAAACTTCAGTGAAGCTTTTGACATTATCGATCAAAGTCTGCTGCTGGAAATACGTATGTGTTATGGCTTTACACCCCCTGCTATATTGTGGATAAAGAGTTTCCTGTCTAACAGAACACAGAGGGTGATCTTTAATGGAAGCCTCTCCAACATAATCCAGGTAGAATCAGGAATTCCCCAGGGCAGCTGTCTAGGCCCCTTACTTTTTTCAAACTTTACTAACGACATGCCACTGGCTTTGAGTAAAGCCAGTGTGTCTATGTATGCAGATGCCTCAACACTAGTATACACGTCAGCTACTACAGCGACTGAAATGACTGCAACACTTAAAAAAGAGTTGCAGTTAGTTTCAGAATGGGTGGCAAGGAATAAGTTAGTCCTAAATATTTCCAAAACTAAAAGCATTGTACTTGGCACAAATCATTCACTAAACCCTAAACCTCAACTAAATCTTGTAATGAATAATGTGGAAACTGAGCAAGTTGAGGTGACTAAACTGTTTGGAGTAACCCTGGATTGTAAATTGTCATGGTCAAAACATATTGATACAACAGTAGCTAAGATTGGGAGAAGTCTGTCCATAATAAAGCGCTACTCTGCATTCTTAACAACACTATCAACAAGGCAGGCCCTACAGGCCCAAGTTTTGTCGCACCTGGACTACTGTTCAGTCGTGTGGTCAGGTGCCACAAAGAAGGACTTAGGAAAATTGCAGTTGGCTCAGAACAGGGCAGCACGGCTGGCACTTAAAAGTACACGGGGAGCTAACATTAATGATATGCATGTCAGTCTCTCCTGGCTCAGAGTGGAGGAGAGATTGACTTCATCACTGCTTGTTTTTGTAAGTGTTGACAAGCTGAATGTACCGAGCGGTCTGTTTTAAACTACTAGCACACAGCTCGGACCCCCATGCATACCCCACAAGACATGCTACCAGAGGTCTCTTCACAATCCCCAAGTCCAGAACAGACTATGGGAGGCGCACAGTACTACATAGAGCCATGACTTCATGGAACTCTATTCCACATCAGGTAACTGATGCAAGCAGTAGAATCAGATTTTTTTAAAACAGGTAAAAATACACCTTATGGAACAACGGGGACTGTGAAGAGACACACACAGGTACAGACACATGCATACACACACAAGCGCTAGCACACGCACTCTACACACATACATTGTGATATTATTGTATGGTGGTATTATACATTTTGTATTGTAGATATGTAGTGGTGTAATAATGTTATATGATGTACTGTTTTATCTCTTGTTTTGTGTGTGATGTAAGTGCCTTACTGTGTTTGGACCCCAGGAAGAGTAGCTGCTGCCTTGGCAGGAACTAATGGGGATCCATAATAAACCCCAGGAAGAGTAACTGCTGCCTTGGCAGGAACTAATGGGGATCCATAATAAACCCCAGGAAGAGTAGCTGCTGCCTTGGCAGGAACTAATGGGGATCCATAATAAACCCCAGGAAGAGTAGCTGCTGCCTTGGTAGGAACTAATGGGGATCCATAATAAACCCCAGGAAGAGTAGCTGCTGCCTTGGCAGGAACTAACGGGGATCCATAATAAACCCCAGGAAGAGTAGCTGCTGCCTTGGCAGGAACTAACGGGGATCCTTAATAAACCCCAGGAAGAGTAGCTGCTGCCTTGGCAGGAACTAATGTGGATCCATATCAAACCCCAGGAAGAGTAACTGCTGCCTTGGCAGGAACTAATGGGGATCCATAATAAACCCCAGGAAGAGTAGCTGCTGCCTTGGCAGGAACTAATGGGGATCCATAATAAACCCCAGGAAGAGTAGCTGCTGCCTTGGCAGGAACTAATGGGGATCCATAATAAACCCCAGGAAGAGTAGCTGCTGCCTTGGCAGGAACTAATGGGGATCCATAATAAACCCCAGGAAGAGTAGCTGCTGCCTTGGCAGGAACTAATGGGGATCCATAATAAACCCCAGGAAGAGTAGCTGCTGCCTTGGCAGGAACTAATGGGGATCCATAATAAACCCCAGGAAGAGTAGCTGCTGCCTTGGCAGGAACTAATGGGGATCCATAATAAACCCCAGGAAGAGTAGCAGCTGAGTTGGCAGGAACTAATGGGGATCCATAATAAACCCCAGGAAGAGTAGCTGCTGCCTTGGCAGGAACTAATGGGGATCCATAATAAACCCCAGGAAGAGTAGCAGCTGCCTTGGCAGGAACTAATGGGGATCCATAATAAACCCCAGGAAGAGTAGCTGCTGCCTTGGCAGGAACTAATGGGGATCCATAATAAACCCCAGGAAGAGTAGCTGCTGCCTTGGCAGGAACTAATGGGGATCCATAATAAACCCCAGGAAGAGTAGCTGCTGCCTTGGCAGGAACTAATGGGGATCCATAATAAACCCCAGGAAGAGTAGCTGCTGCCTTGGCAGGAACTAATGGGGATCCATAATAAACCCCAGGAAGAGTAGCTGCTGCCTTGGCAGGAACTAATGGGGATCCATAATAAACCCCAGGAAGAGTAGCTGCTGCCTTGGCAGGAACTAATGGGGATCCATAATAAACCCCAGGAAGAGTAGCTGCTGCCTTGGCAGGAACTAATGGGGATCCATAATAAACCCCAGGAAGAGTAGCTGCTGCCTTGGCAGGAACTAATGGGGATCCATAATAAACCCCAGGAAGAGTATCTGCTGCCTTGGCAGGAACTAATGGGGATTCATAATAAACCCCAGGAAGAGTAGCTGCTGCCTTGGCAGGAACTAATGGGGATCCATAATAAACCCCAGGAAGAGTAGCTGCTGCCTTGGCAGGAACTAATGGGGATCCATAATAAACCCCAGGAAGAGTAGCTGCTGCCTTGGCAGGAACTAATGGGGATCCATAATAAACCCCAGGAAGAGTAGCTGCTGCCTTGGCAGGAACTAATGGGGATCCATAATAAACCCCAGGAAGAGTAGCTGCTGCCTTGGCAGGAACTAATGGGGATCCATAATAAACCCCAGGAAGAGTAGCTGCTGCCTTGGCATGAACTAATGGGGATCTCTAATAAATACAAATACAAATAGTCCCATGTGGGTCTACCATTTATGACCAATCATATTAGCCAAACTAATAACTCCCTCTATTTGATAAGTTTGTTTAAAAAAATATACTTTTATGGTCTTTTGTTCACAGGAATGTACTGAACAGGAAGGAGAGCGAGTGAGAGCGAGAGCGAGAGAGAGAGAAAGAACTTTGTATTGAAAAAGCTATCATCTATGTTTCCAAACATACCATTTTGTATATTGAAGTATTTTAAAAATAATTTAACTAATTTAAAAGAACTCGTGTCAACTGTTGGAATTTGCGCCTCTCTCCTGAATGGGTCACTAGCAATGAAGTAATCCGTTGTGTGAACTCAATGACAATATTTTCATGTTACATAAATAACTATCCCCAAGTGCAGCACCGTTCTCCCATTGGTTGTTCCACCTATCAGTCAGGCAGTTTATTGCGTCACCCTTCCTCACCGCCAGGGTGGATCGGCTCGGCTGGTACATTTCCCTACATGGTCAAACACATTTCGCAATACTTCGAGCAGCTCCAGCTAACTTATATGGTCAACGAAAAACGGACAATACTCCCAAACTTTTTTATAAATTGTTGGGCAATTGACGATACGTAAAAGCAGACAAGGTACGTGGTTGATTTGGTATGTTTTCAAGTCGTCTTCTGAGGAAAAGGTAGCTAGCTAGGCTAGGCTAAACGGAATCCACAAGCTGGACGTCGCTGGTGCTAAGTTACACAACAACTGTGTCCAGGCACAGGCGACGCTTAAAATAACACTTCTGTTTGGTTTATCACACCGCTGTTTAGTTAACAATGTTACAATTATATAGTGATGGGCGTCCAACGTGTGGTTTTGACGTTAGTCGGTGTTATTTTCGGTTGTGGGAAATGCAGCTAGCTAGTGTTAGCCAGTTGCCTAGCTAGCTAAACAAACTAACGTTAGCAAGCCAAGCTCCACGCCTCCTGCCATTGCCAAAATCACTCACTCTAGTTTTTTGTGTATTTCCACAAACATTCTAGCTAGCTAACTAGTTAGTCTCACGTCAAACGTTGTGTGTGTGTTAGTGTTTAGTGAATTCGCCGGCACAATGTTCTCCTAAAACCGCCGTTTTGCTTACCACTGCCTGACTACGGAGTTCCCCTCTCCAGTGGCACAAAGAGTATCTGCCATGTATGGGGGGGGGTATGCGATGATGCAATCACAGGCAACACTAACGTTAACCTGCGGGCATCTGAACGGACTGGGGGAGAGAGATGTGGTCAAACACAGTCGACTAGGTACATTACAACTCCCTGTGTGACCTTAGCAGACTAACCTTAGCTAGGATTTTTCCCTTTCCCTCAAGGAGAATAACATATGGTCGTGTTAATAGCTAAATGTTTGGTGGGTGAGTTAATACAAGTTGAGGGAGGGGGGGCATAACCAGAGACCCACCACCTTGGTCTCAGATCTGTTTACATTGAAAGTTCCATATACGTTTTCATTTCAATATGAAATGCACAATATTATTTATCTACATATTCTAAATATGTTTTTTTTTGTAACAATGTAGCTTGTTTTCGTAATAAATCCCATCACGTGTTGACAATAAAAGTCATCTCTGTTGGACGGACTATGTAAACATAAATGGGACAATAGCAAACGAGCAGCAATAGTAGCAGTGCTTGGATTTTTCCTCACTGGTTATTTGGACGAATCACGATTTCGCAGGTGTTCGCATCTTTCGAATTTCTGAAGGGGAGGGGACATTTGGCCCATAGACTTGCACTTAAACCGGCAAATAGAGAGGATCTAGCACCTCTTCATCTCTTCTCTTAACATGTATGGACCTTAGATCTTAATCGAGCAGCAGAACAATTACACAATACTTTTTTATTTCTGGTTAAATCAAGATTACTGTAAATTATATGACTGTGACTTTTTTTTTTTTTCACCTTTATTTAACCAGGCGACTGAGGTTGAGTCCTGCTGTTTCCCTGACTCAAGTAGATCTGACTAAAAGCTCATAGTCTATACATTACATTTTTACATTTTAGTCATTTAGCAGACGCTCTTATCCAGAGCGACTTACAGGAGCATTTTTTAGGGTTAAGTACCTTGCTTAAGGGCACATCGACAGACTTTTCACCTAGTCGGCTCGGGGATTAGAACCAGCGACCTTTCGGTTACTGGCACAACGCTCTTACCCACTAAGCTACCTGCCGCCATTACCTTGTTTCCACTCACGAATGTTCTTAGCTGTCACTATGTGTAGCCTATTTAATAAGTGATCCCTATCAACAAGTGTTTCGTACCTTCCGGAAAGTGAAAGACTAGACTAACATATTCATCCTGACCTTCCCTCCTCCAGACTCCAGTCTACAGGAGGAGGCCAGTGCATCCAGACACCAACCCATTCGTCCAGGAGGCCAGTGGATCCAGACACCAACCCATTCGTCCAGGAGGCCAGTGGATCCAGACACCAACCCATTCGTCCAGAGTGTCACCCAACCAGCAGGCCAGTCATAGCGGACGCGCAGTGAGACTAGTGGTCAGCGGATCCAAACCAAATGAGCAGGCAGACACAGCAGAAGATAACCACACACCAGAACAGGGGGAGCGTTCGTGTGATCCAGGACCAAGCTAGCGTACCAGCAGCAGCTACAACCACGCTCTCAGACCCACCGGGAGGAGGCTTACAGCAGGTTCCCCAGCCCCAGTTAGTCCCTGTGACCCCAGCCGGAGGAGGAGGAGGAGGCAAGGCCACCCCGCCCAGCAAGATGAAGAAGACGTCAGGGGACAAGGACAGCGACGAGTACCGTCAGCGACGGGAGCGGAACAACCTGGCGGTTAAGAAGAGCAGGATGCGGTCTAAGCAGAAGGCCCAGGACACGCAGCAACGCGTCAACGAGCTGAAGGAGGAGAACGAAAGACTGGAAGCTAAAATCAAGCTGCTCAGCAAGGAGCTGTCTGTTCTCAAGGACCTCTTCCTGGAACACGCCCACAACCTGGCCGACAACGTCCAAGCGCCTGGCGCAGAGGGGGCCAGCCCCGCCCACAACAACAACAACAACATCAACAACAACAATGGGGCGTGTAACAACAACGGCCAGTGAGAAGAGGGCGGGGATATGATACGTCCCAAAAACAACACCCTATCCCCTATATAGTGCACTACTTTTGACCAGGGCCCCTATGGGGACTAGGGTGACATTTGGGACACAACCAGGGTGTTGATTGATCGATAGCTCGCCACTGCTTCTCAACTGTGCTGGAGTATCTTCCTCTTTCCGCCCCGGAGATGATATAAACTGTCAGAGAGATTTCACTGTTGTCTTTTTTTTTGTGCGTTCAGATTGGTTCTCATGAGCTTTTTAGAGGTTCAGGTCTAGGGAACATGTCTAAAGAGACCTGTTGTGTTTAGTCACAAAAATAAACTATTCAGTAGTTAAGATGATGTGTAATAAAGTCTAGTAGCTTTTTTTCTTTGATGAGCTCTTGTTAAAATTCCTTAAATGTTTGGTGACATAGCTAACATTCGGGTGGAATTTAGGATCGTCAGTACATTCACTACATGTTTAAAGTTAATCAGAATGATGTACGCCTGTTCTATTGTGTATGCGTCTGTCGGCGTCAGATATGCACACGTTGTAAAAAATGTTTTTGGGGGTTTGTGTCCTAATCGAATGGCTTTACTTCTGCTTTGAGCTCTTTTGGGTAGAAAAAGAGACTATAAATCTCAAGAGTCAAATACAAGGAGGTAGGATAGGCTTTGTGTCCAATCCTAATTTAAGATCAGAATGCTTAACCCAGATTTTTTTTTTTTGCCGCAAGTCGTGTAGGTGTTGACACCAGTGGGAGCTTTGCATGATCTCAAGTTAAGTTTCAGGCCTGAGTGAGATACAGTCAGTCACCTGTATTTATTTACCCATAGTTCCACAGTCCTACAGGCCTCACACCAGCCCGTCAGTCAGAGACCCAGACAGGGTCCCAAATGGCTCCCTATACAGTGCACTAGAACCCTATGGCCCCTGGTCAAAAAGTAGTGCACTAATATAAGAAATAGGGTGCCATTTGGGGACGCAGGCGGGCAGAGGTGTGCTCACGCTAAGGAGTGGCCCAGACTAGACAGCTCAGACGATCATGCACCTCAATGTGATTAAACTCCAGACTTTTCACATGGCGTCACCCGACCACCGCTAAATCAAAGTTGAGCCTTTCTCTAAAACCTGGACAGAAAGATGGAATGCCTGTTGTTCTGTCTGTCTGGGCGTTGGATGCTAAATGAACTAGCTAGAGCAGAGCGAGGCATGTTGTCTCCCGTCTCCGGAGGTGTCAGACTCAGTCAGCGGGTATCGGAATGTATGGAAAGACACTGATTGTGTTTGTTGCTGTTGACAGACCTGAGTAATTATCCAGCTTCATGGGGAATTGTCTTCCCATAGGATTGTCTTCTCTGAAACAACAGCGGATTCTGATGTTGTGATGAAGATGATGTGTTTGGCCAGAGGAGTCAACGTTGTCTGTTCCAATGTCTGCTATAGAGTGAGTCCCAAATGGCACCCTGTTCCCTATATAGTGCAGTTCTTTTTGATCAGAGCCTGGTCAAAAAGAGCCTGTGTTGTTGTTTTTTAATCACACTGCTTTGCTTTATCTTGGCCAGGTCGCAGTTGTAAATGAGAACTTGTTCTCAACTGGCTTACCTGGTTAAATAAAGGTGTATAAAATTTAGGGTGCCGTTCGGAGCGCTGCCGTAGACTTCTGTACCTCAGGCTAGCAGTATTAGTCACCAAACAGGCCTTTTCTTTATCAACAAGACCTCTGAAGCATCTTTTCAATCGTTTTTTTGTTTTGTATTCTTAATTTTTCTACGACTTGGATTTAAAAAGCAGCATGATAGAAATGTTTTGCATGGGGGAGCACCGTTCAAAGATGTTATTTTGCACTACGACGTAAGAGAAACAATAGCGAATACGGGCGTATTGAAACCATTCTCTTCAACATGCTGTGCAGTGTTGCTGTATTGTTGAACGGAAGATCACACTAAATTGAAAATAATGGCAGAATTCAATAAGAAAAATATTTTATGTAAAAAAAAAAAGACAAATTTGATGACAATATTGCCATGAATATTTGTTTTGGTATGAATGTTGCTGGGCAGCATTTTCTCTTTTAGCTAGACTAGCTTTTTTTTTTTTTATATACGATTATATTGGGGTAACGTGCATTTGTAAATTAAAATTGAGTACAAACTTTCAACCAAGCATTTTGTTTTTGTGTGTGTGTGTGTGTGTGTAATCAATGTTTGATGGGAATTGTAAACACATACACTAGGCTGCATCTCAATTAAATGTACCATATTTATTCAAGAAGGATAGAATAGAGCAGGGATCATCAGCTAGGTTCAGCCGTGGGCCAATTCCTTCCTGAGCCGATGGTCAGGGCCAGAACATAATCACTAATAATTTGTAGGCTTCAAATTGACCGCAAGAAGCCCAAACAAATTATAATATTTGGCTAAAACATAATTTCAAACCTTGCTGACATTTGTATGCGATCGCATATAACAATAATATGCCATTTTAGCAGACGCTTTTATCCAAAAGCGACTTACAGTCATGTGCGCATACATTTTTACGTATGGGTGGTCCCGGGGATCAAACCCACTACCCTGGCGTTAACAAGCACCGTGCTCTACCAGCTGAGCTACAGAGGACCAAGCGCCGTGCTCTACCAGCTGAGCTACAGACCTCTCTATTATGGTGTGGGAATACTTTGGAACTAATATCCAAACATTAAAATCAATTGGAGCTGATTTGCTGGTGTTTGTAGTATTTTATGTCCCAACAACAAAAAAAATGCACTATTTGGTTTCGCTCAGAGAACTTGAGGGGCCAAATCAAATTCCCCCCTTGGGCCTCCAGTTGGGGAACCCTGGAATAGAGGTTGATTTCAATGTGGATAGTCAGTCTGAGTGATTAAGGATGGTCATTCTACAGATCTACATATAAAGGACTGAGCTACGTGTCCCCTTCAAACAGCACTAGTGGTTCAGTAGCTCGGGTTCTAGTCTATCTGGATTAACCATTTAATGGACTGTCTGATTCCAAACAATAACGAAGCAGGAAATGGATGACCGATATGACCATGTACTACCCCTAATACAGAACAAGGTGTTCAACTGGACTCATCACGCACACAAATGGCACCCTATTCCCTATGTAGTGCACTACTTTTGACCAGAGCCCCTATGGGTCTCCCTATGGGCATTGGTCAAAAGTAGTGCACTATATATGGGAAAAGGCTGCCATTTGGGATTCATCCAACTCACTTTCTGACTCCCTGTTCCAACCAGAGCTCAGTAAACAGCTCTGAGCGTAGCTAGCCAGCTTTGTTCAGTGAGGCCTTTGATTAGCTAGGTCGTCATTCTGTCACAAGGTGAGCACAGAGCCAAGTTATATTTCTGTCGGCTCTGCTCTGAAGGCTGAGCTAATGAACACAGCTTATTTAAAGGCCTGTGCAAACACCCAGGGAGAGAACAGGGTGGAGCCACCGCTCAGGGCGAGGGACAATGGTACGCTACTCTGCCTTACAACCTCAACGCAAAGCTTTGGGGCGGCAGGTGGCTTAGTGGTTAAGAGCGTTGTGCCAGTAACTGAAAGGTCGCTGGTTCTAATCCCTGAGCTGACTAGGTGAAAAATCTGTCGATGTGCCCTTGAGCAAGGCACTTAACCCTAATTGCTCCTGTAAGTTGCTCTGGATAAGAGTGTCTGCTAAATGACTAAAATGCTAAGCAAACATTAATTGCGGTGGTTCACCTCTCAGTCCTGTATCTCTTTACGGTGAGCCCTGTCAAGGAGATCTACCCGGCCAATATTACCCTTTCTCTGTGCTCCCTCCCTCCCTAAGCTTGTAAATCATGTTTAAGGAATGGAGGACAAGTCTTTAGCTCTCAGGCAAGATAATTAAATGAATCATTGATGCACGGATATTCAGACAAACCCTAAATAGATATGGGGATATGGTTCATATTGTCTATTCCAACAGCAGTGTAGAGAACCTGCCTGCAGCCTGCCAGTGTCAATTGGGAGGTCTTTCCTCCATATTCCTGCTTGGAGGATGACTTGTGTCTTCCATTTGAGATGTAGATTTAGATGTGCATAACATCTACATAGATCTGATAATGGGCCAGTGCACTGAGAACAGTGTGCTGGCATCACTTGCTGTGCCTGGCCTTCAATCAGCCTATATTGGCTCTTTTTGCATCCTAATTTCAGTTTTTCACCAGTGCATTCGGAAAAGTATTCAGAGCCCTTGACTTTTTCCACATTTTGTTACGTTACAGCCTTATTCTAAAATTGATTAAATCATTTTGTCCCCTCATCAATCTACACACAATACCCCATAATTACAAAGCAAAACCAAGTTTTTAGAAAATTTTGCAAATGTATTAAAAAGAAAGAACGGAAAAATCACGTTTACATAAGACAGGTGTTGAAGCACCTTTGGCAGCGATTACAGCCTCGAGTCTTCTTGGGTATGACGCCACAAGCTTGGCACACCTGTATTTGGGGAGTTTCTCCCATTCTTCTCTGCAGATCCTCTCAAGCTCTGTCAGGTTGGATGGGGAGGATCGCTGCACAGCTACTTTCAGGTCTGTCCAGAGATATTCGATCGGGTTCAAGTCCGGGCTCTGGTTGGGCCACTCAAGGACATTCAGAGACTTGTCCCGAAGCGACTCCTGCGTTGTCTTGGCTGTGTGCTTAGGGTCGTTGTCCTGTTGGAAGGTGAACCTTTGCCCCAGTCTGAGATCCAGAGCGCTCTGGAGCAGGTTTTCATCAAGGATCTCTCTTTACATTGCTCCGTTCATCTTTCCCTCAATCCTGACTAGTCTCCCAGTCCCTGCCGCTGAAAAACATCCCCACAGCATGATGCTGCCACCACCATGCTTCACCATAGGGATGGTGCCAGGTTTCCTCCCGACGTGATGCTTGGCATTCAGGCCAAAGAGTTAAATCTTGGTTTAATCAGACCAGAGAATCTTGTTTCTCATGGTCTGAGAGTCCTTTAGGTGCCTTTTGGCAAACTCCAAGTGGGCAGTCATGTGCCTTTTACTGAGGAGTGGCTTCTGTCTGGCCACTCTACCATAAAGGCCTGATTGGTGTAGTGCTGCAGAGATGGTTGTCCTTCTGGAAGGTTCTCCCCGGTCTGAATACTTATGTAAATAAGGTGTTTCTGTTTTTTTATGTTTAATAAATGTGCAAACATTTCTAAAAACCTGTTTTCGCTTTGTAATTATAGGGTATTGTGTGTAGATTGATGAAGGGACATTTTTTTTATTTAATCAATTTTAGAATAAGGCTGTAATGTAACAAAATGTGGAAAAAGTCAAGGGGTCTGAATACTTTCCGAATGCGCTGTAGATATAGGTTATTTTGAAAACCTTTTAATGTGTAGAAGGTATAGAATACTAAGCCAATACATTCCAAACAGGTTAGAGGTTGATGTTGCCTTCGATTCGTTATATGCGACGGCGAGAAATACCTAGCTTTGGTCCAGGGTGTTACGTGCGGCTTGGCTGTCGCTGATCCTTCACCAAGCTGCACGTAACGCCCTGGACGAGCTCTCCATCTGAGCTCAGCGGAGGGGTTTCCCCTGATGCAACGACAGAGGGAGCTCCCAGCCCGTTGACATCAGTCTGGCTGGTGCCTGCGTGGTTCGTCCTGTGCCCTGCCTAATACGCACACTCACACAACAACCGTGACACATCATTACACTGGTTCTTTTGGTAGAATAGTCCGCATAACATTACATTGGATTGAGTCTGCAAGAAGAAGTTTATTATTAAAATGAATTTACGCACATAAACCCTTTAATCCAAAAAATAAGAACGTGGAAAACACCAAAGTATTGTAGCCTAACTATTACCCTTTATTTTTTTACATTTTGAAGAGGATCAGATCTGACTCAAGCACAGGGGGTTGCTGACACCTTAATTGGGGAGGACTGCTCGTGGTAATGGCTGGAGCTGAATTAGTGGAATGGTTACCATGTGTTTGATGCCATTCCATTTACTCCATTCCAGCCATTATTATGAGCCGTCCTCCCCTCAGCAGCCTCCACTGGACTCAAGCCATCAGTGTCTCTTTACTTTTGGAATGTTATTCATCTGAATAAAGACTGGCATGCATGAGTTAATCAGGCTATCTATCTCTCACGTTTTATCGGGTATTTTTCCGTTCTGGAGCGAGGCGAGCCCCTAGATCAGGGTTCTTCAATTCCGGTCCTGGAGGGCCGAAACGCTTCTGTTTTTTATTTCTACCTGGTAGTTAATTGCACTCACCTGGTGTCCCAGGTCTGAATTAGCCCCTGATTAGAAGGAGAGGATGAAAAACAGAGGTGTTTCGGCCCTCCAGGACCGGAATGGAAGAACCCTGCCCTAGATAGTAAACTCACGACGCAGGGTGACGAGCGCAACAGGTACCCGGGCCTGCTCTTCCGGCAGAGGAAGCAGCCAGTCGCAAACTGCCTTGCGGTGCCGGCGACACTATCAGTATCACTCAGGTATCTAGTCAGTTACAGCTGAGAGAGAGATTACTGCTCCATTCATTATCATGCATGATTGTCATCGGTGCATCCACGCACTTTTTAATGGCACATAGAATCCAATTGAAGTATTGATTTAAATGTTGTGAATTGATAGAAGAGTGGCACATGCACATATATTTGCTTATTGGCCAATTTAGTTAGACTATTATGCCTACCTATTTATTTGCCCAATATTTATTTATTTATTGTGTTTCTACCAAATCTGTAGTGAAACTGACGTTTGTCCTCCACCTCCATCGACTGATACATATGAAAGAGAAAGAGAATACGTAGGTAAAATAACACATATATTTTTATTAATACATTATTAAATAGCTTATGTTTAAATAGTCGACATATTATTAAGTCACTTATATCTGTTTTTACCGTTAGTAGAAACGTCGATGGAACAGCAGTTTGATAACCAAATAATATATCATCTAAAATATGCAAAAATGGTTGGGACTCAATAATCAAAGAAAAAAAAAAAAAGACTTGTCTTATAGACATAATCGGGATGCAAAATTCTAATGATGCACGTGCATTGGCGCTGCTGTGACATGTGTTGTTCCAATGCAAAGGGAGAAAATGTTTGGATGAGATTATATAGTAGAAAATAAATCAATTAGTTATACAGGTTAAAATATGTACATAATGTCAAATCAAATATGTTTGCAATTATATATTATTAAATATTTCAAATGCATTTTTTTCACGTGACCCCATTTATTAAATTCAATACATATTCTCCAAGTCTAAAGTGATTTTTTTGCCTTGGATTTCCAGTCTGGCCTGCTATAACCTACTGCAGCGTAAAGGCGCGCAATAGGACCCTGCATGCTGCGCGTCCGCCCCCTCCCCTCCTTCCCACTGTATATATAGGAGAGAGGAGAGTAGTTTGACAGTTGTGAGGTTCAGCCAGCGTGGAGTAGTTCAGCCTGCAGCTAAAACCGTGTACTTTGAACTATAAGTCTCGAGAAACCAGTCCTGTCAGGGAGAGTCACTAGGCTTTATTCAAGACATTAGACTGCAGCTTGTCGTGGCCTAGTTTGAGAGCGATTTACTTCATACCCGGAGAGCGCGCGTTGTGAAGGAGCTGTCCTGTTTATTCGTCTGGCCACTGCGGCTTCCTCCGGTACTGTGAGCAAAGCTGGATTCCCGCAGCTCCTCACCATGTCTGGCGGGTTTTAGATACTCCATGGAGCAGCCGAACCTCTACGAGGTCGCCCCACGACCCCCGATGACCAGCCTAGCCCACATTCAGAGTCAGCAAAGCGCCTACTGCTACAAAGACCCGTCCGCCGCTGGATCCGGCGTCGGAGCAGGAGAAGACCTCGGCGAGATCTGTGAGAACGAAAACTCCATCGACATCAGCGCCTACATCGACCCTGCAGCCTTCAACGACGAGTTCCTGGCCGATCTATTCCACAACAGCTCGAAGCAAGAGAAGCACAAGCTGGCGAACAGTGAGTACGAATCGTACCCCCACGGGGTGAGCTCTGGCCCGGGAGCGCACCACCAACAGCTGCAGCAGCAGCAGGGGTATGGTTGTATGCCCGGGTATATGGACACATCTAAACTTGAACCCATTTACGACAACCAGTCCGCGAGAATCAGACCTGTGGCGATAAAGCAAGAGCCCAGAGAAGAAGATGAAATGAGCCATTCTATGCACCCCACCTACCACCATTCCCAACAGCATCTCCCACAGCACCTATCCCATCTCCAGTACCAGATTGCGCACTGCGCGCAGACGACCATGCATCTCCAACCCGGACACCCGACGCCTCCACCGACTCCCGTCCCGAGCCCACACCACAGGGACGGCAGCATGTCCTCCGTTGGATCCATGAAGATGATGGGACGCGACGACCGCGACCGGGACCGGGGTAAATCCAAAAAGCGCGTCGACAAGGCCAGCACGGAGTACCGGTTGAGGCGGGAGAGGAACAACGTCGCGGTGAGGAAGAGTAGAGACAAGGCGAAAATGCGCAACGTGGAGACGCAGCAGAAAGTGATCGAGCTGGCGTCGGACAACGACAGACTGCGGAAGAGAGTGGAACATCTTACCCGAGAACTGGACACATTAAGGGGCATCTTCAGACAACTTCCCGATGGATCTTTCAAACCCATGGCCAACTGCCAGTGAACACGGACTATAGTAGCTTTTACATTGGACTTTTAAACACTTACTTGTGCATCTCTGCTGGAGAATAGCATACACGCTATAAATTCATCTGACAGATTCTGACCGCAACAGTTTGTTTCTTAAGGAGAGACAGGGCAGCTGAGGTATACGTGCCTTCTGTACAAAACAATAAGCTCATTTCTCCACGTTTGAACAGTGGACCTGTGGTTTTTTTGGTGCCTTTATTATATAACATTGTGTGTTTAGCCACGCAAAAAACAACTTATCAGTGCAGCTAAAGGTATAGGGCATGATTTTCACCATAATCACTAGCCTGCTCGTTGTTCATGTTTTAACGTTACCATCTCAATATCTTGTTCCTGTCTTTACTAAACTAAACATTTGCGCATGTACTTATAGAGCTACAGTATATTTTTTAAACTGCAAAGTGCACACAGCTTTCCAAATAAGTGTTGTTGGTTTTTTTTTGCAATGCAAAAAAAATCTGAGCAGTGATCAGAATATCTTTCCATTTTTATTGTTGTTCAGACTGAAAGCCCATATAAGGTACAGAGCTACAACGTATAGCCTGCTGCTGTCTGCTGTGGCAGCATTCACACATTGGGGGGGGGGCATCTATGGACTGAATTAAACACCACAGCAAACGACTGGAATCTTGTTATGCTGTGTGGTACCCAGTTCTTCACGAGAGCAGTTCGTTGTGTGCACTATAAATGTCTTCAAAATACAACCATATGAAGCACATTGTATTTCTTCCATAGGTTTTGGGTACTAATCTAAACACGCCTCTCGGTGTAAATAAAACGCTTTATAAACTAAAGGTATAGCTTTGTATTTATGTATAATTGATAGAAAATGTGAAAAGGGTTCCTCTTCACTCTTAGAAAAAAGGGGTTCCAAAAAGGGTTCTTCGGCTGACTCCATAGGAGAACCCTTTTCGGTTCCAGGTAGAACCCTTTTCGGTTCCAGGTAGAACCCTTTTTGGTTCCAGGTAGAACCCTCTGTGGAAAGAGTTCTACATGGAACCCAAAACGGTTATACTTGGATCCAAAAGGGTTCTACCTGGAACCAACAAGGGTTCTAGATAGCACCTTCTTTTCTAAGAGTGTATAACTATGCAATGTTTGTTGCCCTCATCTTCTGTATGATGAGTTCACATGAAGAAGATCACCTTTTGTCCTGCTTTCTCACTGCTTTTGCTGTGAAATACTGTTCGAAGCTCGCTTCTCCACAGTGTCAACTCAACTGTCACTGTTCTCTTTCCTGAGCACCCTTCCTACAAGCCGACATCATAATGCAGTGCCTTTTGACTTCTCTCTCTGAAGTAAGACTTTGGACTTTACCACTGGCTGAGACTTATTGGATTTTATACATGTTCTAGAATGTTCTAGACTCTTATTGGATTCTATACATGTTCTAGAATGTTCTAGACTCTTATTGGATTCTATACATGTTCTAGAATGTTCTAGACTCTTATTGGATTCTATAAACAAATGCTAAGATATAGAGACTATACATCAAGGAAAAGGAAGCACTTTTGTTTTTTTACAAACTCCAATTGCCAATGTTATACAAATAGAACAACTTTTAAATTGTAAAATGAACCTATATTATAAATGTCAAAAATTATGAAATATAATAAAAGAGCATCGTCTCATATGAACATTTCGTCTTGGTTTGATGTGTTTTACACAAAAGGTTTTAATACTACCTTAATTAATGCGTTTTTTTATTTTTCCACATTTTCTTTGAATCTGCATTTAGGATTAGGCTATGGTTCACTGGATACCACTCTGCATTCCACAGACCACAACATTCCTTATAGGATTCATTCAGAACACTCAGTGCACTTTGGACCCCTGTCATTAATGATTGAAAATAGGTTATTATCAGGTTATGTGAAGCGATCGTATGTGATAAGAAGCTAGAATAGAACTTTGACTACAGATCTCACCGTCACTTAACCTCTCACCACATCATTTGGCTCCATGAAAGATTACACTCACCGGTAGGCTACCGTCGGTAGAGGGCGCTTATCAAGCACTACTGATAGTTCTATTAAATCATTCATTTTTGGGGGGGATTAATCAATCATTTAAAACTATTTTCACATTCATTTTAAAATTACCCCCTATAATTAACCCCTAAACAAAACAAACTATGAATCTACAGCAGCAAACATCTGAAGTGACAAATAAAAATAACATGACATAAAATAACAAATATAACTATTTAAATGTGCCTATTTGGAATAATACATTATACATATGATAGATTAGGCATGAAGACACACACAGAATGAAATGTAGATTCTGTGTGAAAGTGAAAGTAACAATTAGTGATATCATCTTGTCGATTCATTCATGGATATGCTCACTTTTTAGACACTTGCACATCTCTTTGGATGTTTCCTTTCAGTTCACGCCTCCATTGGTGCAATTCATCAGTGTACAACCAAACAACAATTACGCAATCAGTCAGTCATGTCAAGTCATCACTCTGATCCCGAAATACAACATTGATTAAGAGAGTTTGAGAGATAAATTGATCATTGCAATCACAAATGGATAATTCTCAATCAGTCACTCATTGAGAATAAGACCAATATTCACCTTGGTGTAAATGTGTGAATTACAATGCCCTATCATATCTCCGTTGGGAAGGGCCTTTGTATTGGCCTGTTAGTCCAGATCACCATACTGATAACCCTATCCCGATCATCTCTTCTACCTGGTAATCACATCATTCATGACTCAGCTCAGCTCCTCCACAACTGATCAATGGCTCAGTGAGGCATCATCTTTCTGTTAATGTTTATAAGGGATGGGTACGCACACATCCAAAGAACCCTCTGTCCTAGAGAACAGTAGAACACTAGAACTACAAGTACTAGTGTAGAACACTAGAACTAGTCATAGAGAACTAGAGAACACGTGGAAACACTGCTCCCAAAATGGCTTTGTTTCTTCTTTATGGTTGTCTACTAGAGTTCGGTCTTCTTAAGGACCTTGCGATAAACAGACAAGCTTTAAGATACCATGGCCTTGTCAAATTACAAATCGCTGACAAATAAAGTCCAGAAGAATGTGCCGTGCATATCTAAGCTGTGCCCGGAGAAGTGAAGTCCACCTAGTTAGAATCAGTGTTGTCTTTCTCTCTGTGACTGTTTTCACATAATCAGTTGCTCTGTGATTCACTCTATAAATCATTACTGTTGCCAAGCTGCTGTCAAGCAGGGGAGGGCCTATGTGTGTGTGTGTGTGTGTGTGTGTGTGTGTGTGTGTGTGTGTGTGTGTGTGGAATCTGCCCTGACCTGGCCCATACACATCTGGGAGATAGATCCACAGTGAGCCAACAGTATGTGCTACGCCAATATTCTTCCCCATTCAGTGTGCTGCGCCAATATTCTTCCCCATTCAGTTCTCCTGCGTTTCATGCGAAGAGCTCTCAAGTGATGAAGGCTCCTAAAAGAAAATGTGATTAACTGAGATGTTGGACTGTGATCTCTGATATATGGTGGGTGAGATATTGGACTGTGATCTCTGATATATGGTGGGTGAAACGGACCCATTTTGAGCCAAAATATCAGTCATCTGTGCTGGTATCCATTCACGTCCACCACAGTAGATTATTAAATCAAATACAAGTTTATTCGTCACATGCTTAATAAAGAACAGATGTACACTAACAATTAAATGCTTAATTACAGGCCCTTCCCAACAATGCAGCGAGAGAGAAAATAGAGAAATAATAGAAAAGTAATAATGAATACACAATGAGTAACGATAACTTGGCTTTATACAGGGGGTACAAATCAAATCAAATCAAATTTTATTTGCCACATGCGCCGAATACAACAGGTGTAGACATTACCGTGAAATGCTTACTTACAGCCCTTAACCAACAATGCATTTATATCTTAATAAAAAAGTAAAATAAAACAACAACAACAAAAAAGTGTTGAGAAAAAAAGAGCAGAAGTAAAATAAAATAACAGTAGGGAGGCTATATATACAGGGGGGTACCGGTGCAGAGTCAATGTGCGGGGGCACCGGCTAGTTGAGGTAGTTGAGGTAATATGTACAAGTGGGTAGAGTTAAAGTGACTATGCATAAATAATTAACAGAGTAGCAGCAGCGTAAAAAGGATGGGGTGGGGGGGCAGTGCAAATAGTCCGGGTAGCCATGATTAGCTGTTCAGGAGTCTTATGGCTTGGGGGTAGAAGCTGTTGAGAAGACTTTTGGACCTAGACTTGGCGCTCCGGTACCGCTTGCCATGCGGTAGCAGAGAGAACAGTCTATGACTAGGGTGGCTGGAGTCTTTGACCATTTTGAGGGTCTTCCTCTGACACCGCCTGGTATAGAGGTCCTGGATGGCAGGAAGCTTGGCCCCAGTGAAGTACTGAGTCAATGTGCATTGATACGAGGTAATAACATGGCTATATACACAAGATACCAGTACTGAGTCAATGTGCAGGGGTACGAGGTAATTCAGGGAGATATGTACATATTAATAAGAATAAAGTGATTAGGCAACAGGATAGATAATAAACAGTAGCAGCAGCGTCACATACGCTCAAAAAGTTAGTGAAAAAGGGTCAATGCAGAGAGTCCGGGTAGCTACTGGTTAACTATTTATCTAACTATTTAGCAGTCATGGCTTGGTGGTAGAAGCTGTTAAGGGTCCTGTTGGTTCCAGACCTGGTGCATCGGTATTGCTTGCCGTGCGGTAGCAGAGCGAACAGTCTATTTTTAGGGCCTTCCTCTGACACCGCCTGGTATAGAGGTCCTGGATGGCAGGGAGCTCGGCGCCAGTGATGTACTGGGCCGTACGCACTACCCTTTGTAGCGCCTTGTGGTCGGATGCCAATCAATTGCCATTCCAAGCGGTGATGCCGCCAGTCAGGATGCTCTCAATGGTGCAGCTGTAGAACATTTTGAGGATCTGAGGGCCCATGTCAAATCTTTTCAGCCTCCTGAGAGGCGTTGTCGTGCCTGTTGTCACGTCGCGTTGTCATCACGACTGTGTTGGTGTGTGTGGACGTAATAGACCCTTTAATGATGTCACCGAAGAACTTGAAGCTCTCGACCCGCTCCACTACAGGCAAGTTGATGTCAATCGCCCTCCATTTCCTGTAGTCCACGATCAACTCCTTTGTCTTGCTGACGTTGAAGGAGAGGTTGTTGTCCTTAAATCGGCTACAGAGAGCGAGATCACACAGTCGTCCGGAACATCTGTTGCTCTCATGCATGGTTCAGTATTGCTTGCCTCGAAGCGAGCATAGAAGGCATTTAGTTCGTCCATGTTAGTTTGCAAGTCCTGCCACATCCGACGAGTGTCAGAGCAGGTGTAGTAAGATTCGATCTTAGTC
>NW_028166704.1:37500-53074 GCF_964263955.1 Coregonus lavaretus
ACTGTGTGTTGTTGGTGAAGCAGCCTAGTCATTAAGCAGGTCTTTTCATTGCCTTGGACTGTGTGTTGTTGGTGAAGCAGCCTAGTCATTAAGCAGGTCTTTTCATTGCCTTGGACTGTGTGTTGTTGGTGAAGCAGCCTAGTCATTAAGCAGGTATTTTCATTGCCTTGGACTGTGTGTTGTTGGTGAAGCAGCCTAGTCATTAAGCAGGTATTTTCATTGCCTTGGACTGTGTGTTGTTGGTGAAGCAGCCTAGTCATTAAGCAGGTATTTTCATTGCCTTGGACTGTGTGTTGTTGGTGAAGCAGCCTAGTCATTAAGCAGGTATTTTCATTGCCTTGGACTGTGTGTTGTTGGTGAAGCAGCCTAGTCATTAAGCAGGTCTTTTCATTGCCTTGGACTGTGTGTTGTTGGTGAAGCAGCCTAGTCATTAAGCAGGTATTTTCATTGCCTTGGACTGTGTGTTGTTGGTGAAGCAGCCTAGTCATTAAGCAGGTATTTTCATTGCCTTGGACTGTGTGTTGTTGGTGAAGCAGCCTAGTCATTAAGCAGGTATTTTCATTGCCTTGGACTGTGTGTTGTTGGTGAAGCAGCCTAGTCATTAAGCAGGTATTTTCATTGCCTTGGACTGTGTGTTGTTGGTGAAGCAGCCTAGTCATTAAGCAGGTCTTTTCATTGCCTTGGACTGTGTGTTGTTGGTGAAGCAGCCTAGTCATTAAGCAGGTCTTTTCATTGCCTTGGACTGTGTGTTGTTGGTGAAGCAGCCTAGTCATTAAGCAGGTATTTTCATTGCCTTGGACTGTGTGTGGTTGGTGAAGCAGCCTAGTCATTAAGCAGGTCTTTTCATTGCCTTGGACTGTGTGTTGTTGGTGAAGCAGCCTAGTCATTAAGCAGGTCTTTTCATTGCCTTGGACTGTGTGTTGTTGGTGAAGCAGCCTAGTCACCCCTTGTGAATTTAGTGTCTGTGTCCCAAATGGAACCCTATTCCCTAGGTAGTGCACTACTTTCTTCTTTTGACCAGGGCCCTGTAGTGCACTACGTAGGGAAAAGGCTTCCATTTGGGACATATCCAGTGAATATCTCAGCTTTCCTCTGCTAGTAAGTCCTGTTAGTGAAGTATTACATTTGTCCATCTGGAGTTAGAGCCCAGTAGAGCCTGATCCCTTGTAATACCACAATTATTTATCATTCATATTCAATACACACACACGCACGCACGCACGCACGCACGCACGCACGCACGCACCCCCCCCCCCAGGGTTGAGGAAAATATATATTTGTGTTTGTCTTTTAGTTTTGAGTTGGGTGGCAGTTGTTGGCATGATATTAAACTAAGAGTGACTAAGAGAAGATAACTGTGTGTTTAGGTGTCTTAATGACACATTCAGTGGTACTTTCTCTTTCTCTCTCTGTTTCTCTGTTTCTCTCTTTCTCTCTGTTTCTCTGTCTCTCTCTCTCTCTGTTTCTCTGTTTCTCTGTTTCTCTGTCTCTCTCTCTCTCTGTCTCTCTCTCTCTCTGTTTCTCTGTTTCTCTGTTTATCTGTTTCTCTGTTTCTCTGTCTCTCTCTCTCTCTGTTTCTCTGTTTCTCTGTTTCTCTGTTTCTCTCTCTCTCTCTGTCTTTCTCTCTCCCGGTCTTTCTCTCTGTCTCTGTCTCTGTCTCTGTCTCCCTCTCTTTCTCTCTGTCTCTGTCTCTGTCTCCCTCTCTCTCCCTCTCTCTCTCTCTCTCTCTCTCTCTCTCTTTCTCTTTCTCTCTCTCTCTCACACATTGATATATTCCTTGAAGTCAAGAAGACTTTTATTGTACTTATGGCTGTGGTGAAAAGGGCTGAGAGTGCTGTGAAGGCTGGCAGATACTTAGAGGTTTGTGTATGCAGGCTCCTGTGGGAGGGTGCTGATGGATGGAGTGACACTGATGGATGTCTTACTTTTGAGTGATACAGGTTGAAAAACAGATATTATAATGGATGATCCATGTACGTTTTGAAATGTGTTGTTACTGATATGATGATCATGAGGACGATCCATATATGTTTAATGTTGATGTTTTGATGGGTGGAGTGGCTGGTTGGTTGGTTTAGTTTTTTTTGTAGTGATGTTGGTTATGTTGTAGTAATGTGTTGATCATGAAAAACATAAAATAGAGGCATGTTTGTGCTTTGAATGGATATCTTGTTTTTGACTGATATGTTTATCTTGATAAACAATTTTATTTCCTAATAGGGGGAGTGTCTGTCCTATACAGTGGGGGAAAAAAGTATTTAGTCAGCCACCAATTGTGCAAGTTCTCCATGTCACGGTTCAGACAGACGACCAGAGGACCACAATTGCGTCACACCAGAAAGTTTATTAAAACTTAAGGGAAAAGGGAAGTAGGGAGTGAATGAAGGCTCCAGGGGTAACAGGGATCCCGTCCAATGTGCTGGGTCTGTGCCCCCCCCAGTGGCAGCGATGCGTCCTATGAAGCCGGTGGTGGGTGGTCCAGAAGTCCTGGGGGGGGGAGACACAGACACAACAGGGCGGAATGAAACAAGGCAGCAGTACAGTTCAAGGGAAATCCAAAATACGTAGTAGCAAGGCAGAAGGCTGGTCAGAGTTACCGGGATTGAAGAGTAGTCAGGAGTCGTTATGGCAGAAGCAGGTCTGGATCTCCTGGGGCAGAAGAGTATCCAAAAATCAGGCAGGTCCGGGGTCACAAAACCAGGGTGAGCCAGAAGCGCGAGCAAACAGGTTCCGGGTGTGAGCTTTGCAGACGATCTGACACCGGAGAGCTGAAAGACAGGGCCTTAAATACTGGGAGAGGTAGTGGGTAATGCAGCGCAGCTGGCAGAGTAATTAGAGCAGAGCAGAGCAGGGACAGGTGGAGCTAGTTAGGCTGAGTAGAGAGAGTGGTGAGCAGAGTGGAAGAAAATTAAGGTGGTAACCCGGTGGAGTGAGAGGCTCATGACA
The DNA here is from genome assembly GCF_964263955.1 of Coregonus lavaretus. Taxonomy (NCBI): domain Eukaryota; kingdom Metazoa; phylum Chordata; class Actinopteri; order Salmoniformes; family Salmonidae; genus Coregonus; species Coregonus lavaretus. The sequence goes on from NW_028166704.1 coordinate 40,447, forward strand.
GAACCCCCCCCCCAAGGGACGGCCCCAGAAGTCCCAAGAGCAACACCACGCCGGGCGGGAGGAGGGGAGCCGGAGGAGGGCTAGAACTCCTCCGAACGGTCCGAGTGAACGTCCTCATCCTCGGAGGAAGCCGGAGGGCCGTGGTCGGGAGATGGGACAGGTCCCGAGACAGGATCAGGCACAGGACAGGAAGCCGAGCGGGCAGGACGGTTAGGGACCCCTCTGGGGCGGCCCCTACGGATTGCAGGTTGATCAGGATGCCGTTGGTGGAAAGCGGTGATGAGAGTCCTATCCACAATCCGACTAGCTGGCACCCAGGTCCTTTCCTCAGGTCCATAGCCCTCCCAGTCAATGAGGTACTGGAGACCCCTACCCCTCCGTCTGGACCGAAGCAGGCGGCGGACGGTGTAAACCAGACCACCATCGACGAGCCGTGGAGGAGGAGGACAAGGCGCAGCAGGGACCAGCGGACTCTCATGGATGGGCTTAATCTTAGACACATGGAAAGTGGGGTGCACCCTCAGGGAATTAGGCAGTTGGAGCCGGACAGCAGTTGGGCTAATCACTCTTATGATAGGGAATGGGCCAATGAACCGAGGTGCCAGCTTCTGCGACTCCACCCTGAGTGGCAGGTTCTTCGATGACAACCACACCCTTTGACCAACATGGTAGGTGGGAGCAGGAATTCTCCGACGGTTGGCCCCGGTAGTGTAGCTGGCAACGGATCTGAGGAGTGTGGCTCGGGCTTGTGACCAGGTGCGGCGACATCGACGGGCAAAAGCAAGTGCAGATGGGCAAGTAACCTCCTCTTCCTGGCTGGCAAATAGAGGAGGCTGGTATCCATAAACACATTGGAAAGGGGACATACCGATGGCAGAGCAGGTCAGAGAATTGTGTGCGTACTCCACCCATGTCAATTGCTGCGACCAGGAGTGGGGGTTGCGTGAAGTCATGCATCGCAGTGCCTTCTCGAGCTCCTGATTAGCCCGCTCTGACTGCCCATTGGATTGGGGATGGAATCCGGAAGTCAGACTGACTGTGGCTCCCAGCAGGTGACAGAACTCCTTCCAAAAAGCGGAGGAGAATTGTGGACCACGGTCAGAAACTACATCCTTTGGCAGTCCGTGGATCCGGAAGACGTGTTCCAGGACCACCTGGGCGGTCTCCTTGGCGGTTGGGAGCTTGGGGAGGGGAATGAAGTGTGCCATCTTGCTGAAACGGTCAACTATGGTGAGAATGACGGTCATGCCACTTGAAGGGGGCAGCCCCGTGACAAAGTCAAGGGCGATGTGAGACCAGGGACGTCTGGGCACAGGCAGGGGCTGCAGCAATCCGGCTGGGGGCTGGCAGGACGACTTGTGTTGGTTGCAGATGGGGCAGGCTTGGACGAATTCCCGTACATCCTTTCTCAGAGAGGGCCACCAGAACCTCTGGGCGAGCAGGTTGTAAGTGCGGGTGGAGCCAGGGTGACAAGCTAGGCGGGAGTCATGTCCCCACTGAACGACCTGGGACCTCAGGTCTTCGGGGACAAAAAGGCGGTCAGCTGGGCAAGTGCTGGGACCTGGCTGGTTACGGAGAGCCTCCAGCACCTGTTCCTCAACAGCCCAGGTCAGAGCTGCAACGATGCAGGGACTTGGCAGAATCGACACAGGGTCCTTGGAGGGGGTGTCATCCTTCTGGAATTGACGGGAGAGGGCGTCTGGCTTGGTGTTGCGTGATCCAGGCCGGTATGACAGAGTGAAATTAAACCTGGTGAAGAACAGGGCCCAGCGGGACTGCCTGGAGTTCAACCGTTTGGCCGTGCGGATGTACTCCAAGTTCTTATGATCGGTCCAAACGAGAAATGGAATGGTGGACCCCTCCAGCCAGTGACGCCACTCCTCCAAGGCAAGCTTCACAGCCAGCAGCTCACGGTTCCCTATGTCGTAATTGCACTCAGAGGGGGACAACCGACGTGAGAAAAAGGCACAGGGATGGATCTTCCTATCCTCCGCAGCCCACTGAGAAATCACAGCACCAACTCCCACATCCGAGGCGTCCACCTCCACAATGAATTGCCGGTCCACATCAGGCATCTGGAGGATGGGAGCGGAGGTGAACCTCACCTTGAGGGTACTGAAGGCTTTGTCGGCTGCTGGGGTCCAGGTGAAGGGTTGCTTGGTGCTGGTTAGAGCAGTGAGAGGGGCAGCAACGGTACTGTAGTTCCGGATAAACTTTCTATAGAAGTTAGCAAACCCCAGAAACTGTTGCAGCTTCTTTCTGTTCTCCGGAACTGGCCATGAAGTGACTGCTGATACTTTGGCAGGATCCATTTGGATACTTCCCTCTGCCACTATGTACCCCAGGAAGGCCACTGTCTTGACGTGAAACTCACATTTCTCTGCCTTGGCGTAGAGGGAATTCTCCAGAAGACGATGAAGGACTTGCTGGACATGGCGGGTGTGTTCAGACAGGTTTCTGGAGTAGATTAAGATGTCATCCAGGTAAACGAAGACAAACTTGTTTAACATGTCCCGCAGTACATCATTCACTAGAGCCTGGAACACAGCAGGAGCATTGGTGAGGCCAAAAGGCATAACCAGATACTCGTAGTGGCCTGTTGGTGTATTGAATGCGGTTTTCCATTCATCTCCCTCCCGGATCCGCACTAGGTGGTAAGCGTTTCTGAGATCCAACTTGGTAAAAACAGTGGCTCCCTGGAGCAACTCAAAAGCAGAGGTGAGCAGAGGCAGAGGGTAACGGTTTTTCACTGTGATGTCGTTGAGTCCCCTGTAGTCGATGCAGGGGCGGAGAGATCCGTCCTTCTTCCCCACAAAGAAGAAGCCAGCACCAGCAGGAGATGAAGATGAACGGATTAATCCTGCGGACAGAGAGCCATTGATGTAGTCCTCCATGGACTTTCTTTCAGGAGCAGACAACGAATAAAGACGACCCTTTGGAGGGGCTGTTCCAGGGAGGAGGTCGATGGCACAGTCGTACGGTCGGTGAGGGGGCAGAGATGTGGCTCTTGCTTTGTTAAACACCTCTCTGAGACCATGGTAGCATTCTGGGACATTGGAGAGGTCAGGAGCGGAGTTAGTAGGTACTGGCCGAGGGGGTAGTGCGGCAGCAAGCAGGCAGGTTCGGTGGCAGTCCTCTCCCCACTCCCTGATCACCCCGGTCACCCAGTCGAGCTGAGGGTTGTGCCGGCGGAGCCATGGGTAACCCAGGATGAGGGGTTGGCCTGGAGAGGGGAGCAGGTGAAACTGGATAGTTTCTTGATGGTTTCCGGACAGACCCATCGAGACCGGGGCCGTGACATGAGTGACCGATCCGAGTAAGTGTCCGTCCAGTGCCCGGGCAGGAATAGGAGGTGTCAAACGGAGGTTCTCCAGTCCCAGTTGGCGTGCCAGCTTGATGTCCATTATGTTGGCTTCGGCGCCAGAATCCACCAGAGCAGCCAGGGTGTGAGTTGAGTCAGAGAGGCGGAGGTGAACTTGCAGCAGGGGTTTGCGGTCGGAGGACTGGATGGTCATTGAACTCAACCGGACTCCCCCTATGCCCGGTGAGCTTCGGCCCTTTAAAGGGCAGGTTACCACACGATGTCCATCACCTCCACAATAGAGGCAGAGGTTTGAGGTGAAGCGGCGCTGGCGCTCTGCAGGAGTGAGAGAGGCTCGCCCAATCTCCATAGGCTCAGACTGATCAAGCTGACCTGGGTGAGTGGCAGTAGATGACAGGAGCCCAGTCGGATCTCTCCGAATGCCGGTAGTAGGTGGACCTTGGCGCCCCCTCTCACGACGACGGGTCTGTATCCTTCTGTCGATCCTGACAGTCAGTGCGATGGCTTCATCAAGAGTGGAAGGCAGTTCATGGGAGACCAACTCGTCCTTGATATAGTCAGCCAAACTATGGAAGAACGCGTCCACCAACGATGGTGTGTTCCAAGAACTTCGTCTAGCCAGGGTTCGGAAGTCGATGGAATGGTCTGCGACTGTACGTCTGCCTTGTCGAATACTGAACAGTTCACGAGACGCCTCTGCGGTTGGTGAATCCAGGTCAAACACCTTCAGCATCTCCTCAGCAAACAGGTCGAAGGTTGCACATGCGGGGGTTTGACGTTCGAACTCTGCTGTTCCCCAGAGTCGAGCTCGGCCCGTCAGGTGAGTGATGGCATACCCAACTTTAGCCCCCTCCGTGGCGAAGGTCCTTGGCTGCAAGGAGAACTGAAGTCGGCAGCTAGTCAGGAATGGCCGGACCTGGGTTGAATCGCCGTTGAACCGCTCGGGGTTTCCAATCTTGGGTTCCGGAGCAGCGGCTGCAATGACCGGGGCAGGTAACTCGGGGGCAGGGCTGGTGGGCAGACTGGCTGGGGTAAGGTTGGTGAGGAGTTGAATGATCATGGCGAGTTGTTGTTGCTGCTGCTGGAACTGCTGCTCATGCTCATCGGTTTCCATGTCGGGGAAAGTGTGCGCTGAGTCCATAATGGTCAGATCGTACTGTCACGGTTCAGACAGACGACCAGAGGACCACAATTGCGTCACACCAGAAAGTTTATTAAAACTTAAGGGAAAAGGGAAGTAGGGAGTGAATGAAGGCTCCAGGGGTAACAGGGATCCCGTCCAATGTGCTGGGTCTGTGCCCCCCCCAGTGGCAGCGATGCGTCCTATGAAGCCGGTGGTGGGTGGTCCAGAAGTCCTGGGGGGGGGAGACACAGACACAACAGGGCGGAATGAAACAAGGCAGCAGTACAGTTCAAGGGAAATCCAAAATACGTAGTAGCAAGGCAGAAGGCTGGTCAGAGTTACCGGGATTGAAGAGTAGTCAGGAGTCGTTATGGCAGAAGCAGGTCTGGATCTCCTGGGGCAGAAGAGTATCCAAAAATCAGGCAGGTCCGGGGTCACAAAACCAGGGTGAGCCAGAAGCGCGAGCAAACAGGTTCCGGGTGTGAGCTTTGCAGACGATCTGACACCGGAGAGCTGAAAGACAGGGCCTTAAATACTGGGAGAGGTAGTGGGTAATGCAGCGCAGCTGGCAGAGTAATTAGAGCAGAGCAGAGCAGGGACAGGTGGAGCTAGTTAGGCTGAGTAGAGAGAGTGGTGAGCAGAGTGGAAGAAAATTAAGGTGGTAACCCGGTGGAGTGAGAGGCTCATGACACTCCAACTTAAAAAGATGAGAGGCCTGTAATTTTCATCATAGGTACACGTCAGCTATGACAGACAAATTGAGATTTTTTTTCTCCAGAAAATTACATTGTAGGATTTTTAATGAATTTATTTGCAAATTATGGTGGAAAATAAGTATTTGGTCACCTACAAACAAGCAAGATTTCTGGCTCTCACAGACCTGTAACTTCTTCTTTAAGAGGCTCCTCTGTCCTCCACTCGTTACCTGTATTAATGGCACCTGTTTGAACTTGTTATCAGTATAAAAGACACCTGTCCACAACCTCAAACAGTCACACTCCAAACTCCACTATGGCCAAGACCAAAGAGCTGTCAAAGGACACCAGAAACAAAATTGTAGACCTGCACCAGGCTGGGAAGACTGAATCTGCAATAGGTAAGCAGCTTGGTTTGAAGAAATCAACTGTGGGAGCAATTATTAGGAAATGGAAGACATACAAGACCCCTGATAATCTCCCTTGATCTGGGGCTCCACGCAAGATCTCACCCCGTGGGGTCAAAATGATCACAAGAATGGTGAGCAAAAATCCCAGAACCACACGGGGGGACCTAGTGAATGACCTGCAGAGAGCTGGGACCAAAGTAACAAAGCCTACCATCAGTAACACACTACGCCGCCAGGGACTCAAATCCTGCAGTGCCAGACGTGTCCCCCTGCTTAAGCCAGTACATGTCCAGGCCCGTCTGAAGTTTGCTAGAGTGCATTTGGATGATCCAGAAGAGGATTGGGAGAATGTCATATGGTCAGATGAAACCAAAATATAACTTTTTGGTAAAAACTCAACTCGTCGTGTTTGGAGGACAAAGAATGCTGAGTTGCATCCAAAGAACACCATACCTACTGTGAAGCATGGGGGTGGAAACATCATGCTTTGGGGCTGTTTTTCTGCAGAGGGACCAGGACGACTGATCCGTGTAAAGGAAAGAATGAATGGGGCCATGTATCGTGAGATTTTGAGTGAAAACCTCCTTCCATCAGCAAGGGCATTGAAGATGAAACGTGGCTGGGTCTTTCAGCATGACAATGATCCCAAACACATCGCCCGGGCAACGAAGGAGTGGCTTCGTAAGAAGCATTTCAAGGTCCTGGAGTGGCCTAGCCAGTCTCCAGATCTCAACCCCATAGAAAATCTTTGGAGGGAGTTGAAAGTCCGTGTTGCCCAGCGACAGCCCCAAAACATCACTGCTCTAGAGGAGATATGCATGGAGGAATGGGCCAAAATACCAGCAACAGTGTGTGAAAACCTTGTGAAGACTTACAGAAAACATTTGACCTGTGTCATTGCCAACAAAGTGTATATAACAAAGTATTGAGAAACTTTTGTTATTGACCAAATACTTATTTTCCACCATAATTTGCAAATAAATTCATAAAAAATCCTACAATGTGATTTTCTGGATTTTTTTTCCTCATTTTGTCTGTCATAGTTGACGTGTACCTATGATGAAAATTACAGGCCTCTCTCATCTTTTTAAGTGGGAGAACTTTACAATTGGTGGCTGACTAAATACTTTTTTCCCCCACTGTATCTAGGAGATATACAATAAGAAGTATATATAATAATAATATATATAATAATAATATATATAATAATAATATATATAAGACCCTGGGACAGGAGGATAAACAGGCTAAATCACACACACACACACACACACACACACACACACACACACACACACACACACACACACACACACACACACACACACACACACACACACACATACAGACCCTCCAGGGGGGCCTGTGCTCCCTCCCTCCCTCCCTCCCTCCCTCCCTCCCTCTCTTCCCCATAACCACTCAGCATCTGGTCCTGCTGTAAACTCACAGCATTAATCCGTCATTACTGTAAGTACAGTTGAGAAAATAAAACTCCCCATGTTTACTCTAATAAAATGTAGCACACCACATTGCTGGCTTGGTGTAGACAAACACAGGCACACATAGGGGAGTATAGAGGAGTATATGGAAGTATGGGGGAGCATGGGGGAGTACGGGGGAGTATATGGGAGAATGGGGGAGTATGGGGGAGTATAGGGGAGAATGGGGGAGTATTGTGGAGTATATGGGAGTATAGGAGAGTATATGGGAGTATAGGGGGTGTCACGCCCTGGCTCTGGGGACTCTTATATGTTGAGCCAGGGTGTGTAGGGTCTATGTTTTGTGTTCTATGTTCAGTTTCTAGTTCATGTGTTTTCTAGGTTGGCCGGGGTGGTTCTCAATTAGAGGCAACGTGAATTAGCTGTTGCTTGTTGTCTCTGATTGGGAACCATACTTAGGCAGCCTGTTGTGCACTTGTGTTTTGTGGGATCTTGTTCCGTGTAGGTTTGTGTTTGTTAACCGAGGACTTCACGTATCGTTTTGTTGTTTTGTTATTGTTGCTAAGTACTCTATTAAAGAAGATGTACGCATATCACGCTGCGCCTTGGTCCAATCTTTATGACGATCGTGACAGAAGATCCCACCATAACTGGACCAAGCAGCGTGTCCAGGAGCCAACGCCAGAGAGGACTCTAATGGATATCAACCTCGACTGGGTCAAGCAGCGTGTCCAGGAGCCAACGCCAGAGAGGACTCTAATGGATATCAACCTCGACTGGGTCAAGCCGCGGGAGGAGGAGAGAGGTTGGACTTGGGAGCAGAAGATGGAGAGTCTGGCGAGAGCCATGGAGGCCATAGCCACGGGGAAGAGACAAACCCAATACATTTTTAGGGGGGGGCTCACACCGTGGATGACGGGGCTGCTGGAGGCAGATAAGGGGCGAGTTAGTGGACGAGGAGAGAAGGCCACCGGGTTACGGGAGCCATTGGTGATTAGAGGGAAGGAAAGTGTAGAGGCACGGCGAGAGGTACTGAGGTGTGTTGCCAGTCCGGTCCGGCCCGTTCCTGATCCCCGTATAAGGCCAGTGGTGTGTGTTCCCAGTGCGGTCCGGCCTGTTCCTGTCCCTCGCACCAAGCCTGTGATGCGCGTCGCCAGCCCGGTCCGGCCTGTTCCTGCCTCTCGCACCAAGCCTATGGTGCGCGTCGCCGGCCCGGCCCGGCCTGTTCCTGCTCCCCGCACCAAGCCAATGGTGCGCGTCGCCAGCCCGGCCTTGCCTGTTCCTGCTCCCCGCACCAAGCCAATGGTGCGCGTCGCCAGCCCGGCCTTGCCTGTTCCTGCTCCCCGCACCAAGCCAATGGTGCGCGTCGCCAGCCCGGCCCGGCCCGTTCCTGCTCCCCGCGCCAAGCCTGTGGTGCGCATCGTCAGCCCGGTTCGGCCCGTCCCTGCTCCCCACACCAAGCCTGTGGTGCGCATCGTCAGCCCGGTCCAGCCCGTTCCTGCTCCCCGCACCAAGCCTGTGGTGCGCGTCGTAAGTCCGGCACAGCCCGTCCCTGCTCCCCGCACCAAGCCTGTGGTGCGCGTCGTCAGTCCGGCACAGCCCGTGCCTGGGTCACCGGTGCCTGGTCAGGTACCGGTCAGCTGCTCCACATCGGAGCCTAAGCAATCCGCTCCACCGATGTACCGATGGAACCATACTTAGGCAGCCTGTTGTGCACTTGTGTTTTGTGGGATCTTGTTCCATGTAGGTTTGTGTTTGTTAACCGAGGACTTCACGTATCGTTTTGTTGTTTTGTTATTGTTGCTAAGTACTCTATTAAAGAAGATGTACGCATATCACGCTGCGCCTTGGTCCAATCTTTATGACGATCGTGACAGGGGGGTATAGGGGGGTATAGGGGAGTATGAAGGAGTATGGGGAGTATGGGTAGTATGGGGGAGTATGGAGGAGTATAGGGGAGTATAGAGGAGTATATGGTAGTATAGGGGAGTATATGGTAGTAAAGGGGAGTATAGGGGGGTATAGGGGAGTATATGGGGAGTATAGGGGAGTATAGGGGAGTATATGGTAGTATAGGGGAGTATAGGGGGTATAGGGGAGTATATGGTAGTATAGGGGAGTATAGGGGGGTATAGGGGAGTATATGGGGAGTATAGGGGAGTATAGGGGAGTATATGGTAGTATAGGGGAGTATAGGGGGGTATAGGGGAGTATAGGGGAGTATAGGGGAGTATAGGGGAGTATATGGTAGTATAGGGTAGTATAGGGGGGTATAGGGGAGTATATGGTAGTATATGGGAGTATGGGGGGGTATAGGGGAGTATATGGTAGTATAGGGGAGTATAGGGGGGTATAGGGGAGTATAGGGGAGTATAGGGGAGTATATGGTAGTATAGGGGAGTATAGGGGGTATAGGGGAGTATATGGTAGTATAGGGGAGTATAGGGGAGTATAGGGGAGTATAGAGGTGTATAGGGGAGTATATGGTAGTATAGGGGAGTATAGGGGGGTATAGGGGAGTATATGGTAGTATAGGGGAGTATATGGTAGTATAGGGGAGTATAGGGGGGTATAGGGGAGTATAGAGGTGTATAGGGGAGTATATGGTAGTATAGGGGAGTATAGGGGAGTATAGGGGGGTATAGGGGAGTATATGGTAGTATAGGGGAGTATAGGGGAGTATAGGGGAGTATATGGTAGTATAGGGGAGTATATGGGAGTATACTGTGAACACTGAGGCTGTACCCGCTTTAAGTTACAGTTGTAACAGTGGCCAAGTAGGCTACTGTGGCTATTTGATCATAATGTAGGCCTACCAGAGTGGCCTACCATCAAAAACTATGGAGAAAATGCATCCCATAACATTTTAACATGGAAATAGCTGTTCTATCTTTCAGCCTACAGTAGCAGCTAATGTGTGGTGTTCAATATAGGCCTACATTCCATGAGACTTTAGAAAAAAACATGCAGGGCTTGGCATTAACCTGTTTATCCACTGGTCCTTCAGACAAGGAGGTGACTGAATGCTGTTGTGTTGTTTGATGCAAGAAACCACTTTACAAAATAAACTGCATTATTATTCCCATATCATTATTACAGAGAATCAGACAAATGATGCTACCCTCTGCCTATTGGCTACTTAGCTTATTCAAGCCTGTCTCAAAATACAACACTGCCCCTTTAAGAAAAGAAAAAGCTCTTTACCTGACTTGCTTTTAGGTTTTGTGCTCTTGTAGGAAGCAATCGCTCCCCTATTGCTGACTACAAATGATCTATAACTGGGCTAATAACTCACTAACTAGCAAAGGATGTGAACAAAATGTACAAATGTTCACACGTGGCTACATGCAGCTCTCACTTTGATCTCAAAACAAGCGCATCTACTCTGTGGTCTTCTGTAGCTCAGCTGGTAGAGCACGGCGCTTGTAACGCCAAGGTAGTGGGTTCGATCCCCGGGACCACCCATACACAAAAAAAAAAATAATTGTATGCACGCACGACTGTAAGTCGCTTTGGATAAAAGCGTCTGCTAAATGGCAGATTATTTATATTATTACTCACGACCGCTCATGCTGTAAACACAGTCCAGTTCAAAGTAAATGGCACAGATCCATATGTGGCAATGGTCTATTTGCATATAGGCCTACTGCAGCTCTGATTGGTTATGCCACACTGGTCTGTGTAGAGTACGGGCTGAGTCAAGACAATAGAATCCTACTCCGATGCGATCTCTTCCGTAGTCAGTTTTGTTTGAGTCTGTCTTGTCTTTCTGCGTCCCTAATGCTCAACCTACTGCCACCACGTAATCAGGGTTCTACTGATATTGACTGCTGTCAGTACAGGCTCTCAGCATGGTGCTGATATTGACTGCTGTCAGTACAGGCTCTCAGCATGGTGCGGATATTGACTGCTGTCAGTACAGGCTCTCAGCATGGTGTGGATATTGACTGCTGTCAGTACAGGCTCTCAGCATGGTGCTCATATTGACTGCTGTCAGTACAGGCTCTCAGCATGGTGCTGATATTGACTGCTGTCAGTACAGACTCTCAGCATGGTCCTGATATTGACTGCTGTCAGTACAGGCTCTCAGCATGGTGCTGATATTGACTGCTGTCAGTACAGGCTCTCAGCATGGTGCGGATATCTCCGTCCATACAGGGTTTGGTTGGGGGATATCTCCGTCCATACAGGGTTTGGTTGGGGGATATCTCCGTCCATACAGGGTTTGGTTGGGGGATATCTCCGTCCATACAGGGTTTGGTTGGGGGATATCTCCGTCCATACAGGGTTTGGTTGGGGGATATCTCCGTCCATACAGGGTTTGGTTGGGGGATATCTCCGTCCATACAGGGTTTGGTTGGGGGATATCTCCGTCCATACAGGGTTTGGTTGGGGGATATCTCCGTCCATACAGGGTTTGGTTGGGGGATATCTCCGTCCATACAGGGTTTGGTTGGGGGATATCTCCGTCCATACAGGGTTTGGTTGGGGGATATCTCCGTCCATACAGGGTTTGGTTGGGGGATATCTCCGTCCATACAGGGTTTGGTTGGGGGATATCTCCGTCCATACAGGGTTTGGTTGGGGGATATCTCCGTCCATACAGGGTTTGGTTGGGGGATATCTCCGTCCATACAGGGTTTGGTTGGGGGGATATCTCCGTCCATACAGGGTTTGGTTGGGGGATATCTCCGTCCATACAGGGTTTGGTTGGGGGATATCTCCGTCCATACAGGGTTTGGTTGGGGGATGTCTCCGTCCATACAGGGCTTGGTTGGGGGATATCTCCGTCCATACAGGGTTTGGTTGGGGGATATCTCCGTCCATACAGGGTTTGGTTGGGGGATATCTCCGTCCATACAGGGTTTGGTTGGGGGATATCTCCGTCCATACAGGGTTTGGTTGGGGGATATCTCCGTCCATACAGGGTTTGGTTGGGGGATATCTCCGTCCATACAGGGTTTGGTTGGGGGATATCTCCGTCCATACAGGGTTTGGTTGGGGGATATCTCCGTCCATACAGGGTTTGGTTGGGGGATATCTCCGTCCATACAGGGTTTGGTTGGGGGATGTCTGGATGTTTATTGTGGGTACAACATCATCAACACATCTCCTGGTGAAGCCTGTTACTGACGATGCCATACGTGTGGTAGAGAGAGTGTTATATCACAGTATCATATATCATGCCATATGTATGGTAGAGAGAGTGTTATATCACAGTATTATATATCATGCCTTATGTATGGTAGGGAGAGAAGGGAGGGTGTGTGTGTGTGTGTGTGTGTGTGTGTGTGTGTTAGGGATAGTGTCGTATTCACCTTTAACACACCAACTTGGACCACAGCTACACTACGTTGGTGTGTTAAAGGGCAATCTGCGATATGTACATCTATTTTATTCTTCAAGAATCAATGGGTATTTATCATTAATTGAAATGTCCAAAAATGCTTGTACCAATTGCAGATAGCCCCTTTAACACAGCAACATAGCTGTGGTCCAAGTCAACCATGGCTTTATGGTTCTCCCCCCTGGGAGTGCAGCTCACCCAGCTCCATGGACCATTACAGGTTATGTTATGTCTCTCACAGGCAACGGGCTTAAGAAAATATCAAGTGTCTCCAATTGAGATGAACAAAGAC